>NC_142025.1:131650146-131674552 GCF_049901735.1 Notechis scutatus | reverse complement strand
TTCAGGATGGTAACCATGTTCAGGAGTTCATTAGAACTCGGTCCCCCAATGACAGATACCAAAGTGTTCTAGATATCACATTTGTAATTAGGAATACATCTATCTGGTGTAGAGATTAATTCAATTGTGGCTGCAGAGGTATATCTTGGGCTAAAATAAGTGTTGTAGATGTTGAAGCCTAGGGTGACATTGGTTAAGATCTGGGGATTTTCATTAATCTTCTTCACAGCAAACACCAAAGCTAAGACATGTTGATAAGCCTGAGTCAGTAATCTGCAATGAAATAGAACACTAATAAATTCATCCAGCTGGGTTGCTTCTGAAGTTAGTTATTGTTTTCATATTAGCAACATATTGCTAATATGTTTCTGAAGAATCATTAATGGTTGGGCAGCTGGGAAGAGATGCTTGTTACTTAACATGGTTATAGAAAAAATACCAGCTGCCTTAGTGCAAGCTTCATCATCTGGAAATCAGACTAATAATTAGCCAGAGGGACTTAGCATCTTATTTAATTCAGATGGCATTATAAGAAATTATCAAAATGTGGTATTGTGCTTTCAACTAAAACAATAACCAATGTATTTAGAATAGAATAATATTTATTGGTCAAGTGTGATTGGTCAAGAGTTCTTGGACACACAAGGCATTTTGTCACATTGTAGAAACAAACAACACAGTAATATAGACAGAAGATACCAATAGGAGAAGATGGTAGGAAAGATGAGAAGGATAATAGTAATAAAGCCCTACTACATAGGTAAATATCCTTAGACATAGGACAGTGCTGTAGAAATTAGGTGTTCAGCAAAGTGATAGCACAAGGGAAAAAACATGAAAATAAAGTTAGGATAGAGTTGGAAAAGCTTTATTTCCTTACATGAAGTCAGTCATGTCCTGAGAGGGATGTCTTGTGAATTTGGCCTCTTCAGCAGCAAGGAAGAACTGAGAAATTGCACCACCAATTATGAGTTTTCCTGGTTGATAATATTTATGAAGAATAATACTTGGCTCATTGCTAGTGCACCTTGAAAAATGAACTTTGCGGACACTCTTATGTTGCGTTGAGCGACCGGTCTGTTGTTTAGATCTTCAGGTTGATTGCTGAATTCCTCTCAGAAAGGGACCCTCGCAAGGGTGAGATACAGAGAAGCCCTCGCAAGGGCGAAGTTTGGCAAGCAGCGTAACCCTAGCCAGGGTGATTGAGGGACTCTCGCAAGAGTGATTGCAAAGCTAAAAGAAAAAAGAACACAAGACGAAGATTTCTTTAGGTGAGACAGCGCATTGCTTGAGGCAGATGGGATTGCCTCATTTGAGCCTAAGACAGATGGAATGTTTAGGCTGGCTAGCTTGCTCTACGCTGTGCTCTTTTATTATGCTGAAAAGAGGGGGTGAGGGGGTTTACAGAAAGACAAAGAAGTTACAAAGTTTATCTTTTAGACCAGGCTACAAGTGATACAAATAACGAACTTCTTGGCTGTTATTGATTAATAGTTTTCCGGTAAACATGTCTTTACAGAATACACATCTTATCTGACAGACTTTTGAATATACATCCTTTCACAGGCTTTTGTGAAATATGTCTTTACTTTATCTGACACAGACCTCTGTGTTAATCTTATCAATTTAGCTTCTTCCTGTCAGTTATTTTCCTGTCAGTTTAGTGAACTTTGCTCTGAGAGGTATACGTGCTAAGCAGGATTTCTCTTATGGAAAAATACAGAATATCCACAATTCCTCCTTTTCTTTATTTTTTGTGCTCATGATTCTAGGTAGAGTCCTTTCTCCTCTTGAGTAGTCCCACAAGGTGACAACAAACCCTTCAGTTTGTTGGTGCCTTGCAGATTCAACTCATACGAGGAAAAGTCCTCATCCCCCAAATCATGACTTGGCAGAGTTAACAAAACTTCTTTGGGAGTAAAGGAGTTATTAGTGTCTATTTCTTCTTCTGACTCTTGGTCAGAGTACCATTCCAGCAAAGGTTTTTTGACAAGGTCTTTTGATTCAATTACAGATGTGAGAAAGCTAACTTTATTGTCAAGTGTTTTCAAACTATCAGTTTTAGATGAATCATTAAGTGTAGTTGCTAGCAATGTGTAAGAAGAATTGACCTGAATATTGTGTTTTTGTAGAAAGGTTGATTTCAAATTAGGATTGGGACCAACATCATAATGAGACATAGATATAGAAAGACGAATTGTAAAAATATTCCCTTCATCTCCTTGACCATCCCACTGACGTCCTCCCCAAGTGAACCCAACCATCCATTGTTTTCTTGCAAGTGTCTTTCCTTTTGCAGTAAAGGTGATTCTGAGTGGATTTATTCTCTGTCCACAACAAGGCCATTGAGAGCAGGGAAGATGTGCTTGAGCACGAGTAATATGAATATAGTTAGTGGTGGTGTTTAAAATTTTTCCTTGAAAATCAAGGATAGTCCAGGTGTAAGTTTGAGGTTGATGTTCATTTGTAGAAGATGATTGCATGCTTCGAGGAATGCGATGATAGCCAAATCTTGGAACAGCATGAGATGCAGACTGCTTAGAGATGGAGTTGTCAGCGATGAAGGCAGGATACCCAAGATAGCGAGCTCGAATGGGAGCTGTAGTCTTGCGATGGATGTCATCAGGGATGAGGTAGCGTCTTTGCACTACAGGTGGTTTGTAGTGATCAGGAACCCAGGAAGATGAATGATGCAATATGCATTTGGTGACATCACAGGGTGGAAAGCAGCAACGAAGATGCCAGCGTAGTTTATCTCCAGGAAAAGTTTTCTCAGAATTAGCTTGAGATGGCAATGTAAGTAAAACCGAAGATAGTGGAGTAGATGCCACTGAAGAAGTTGAAAGCAATAGAACAGTGTGATTGAAATAAGTGTGATTGTGAAAAAATCCTAAGCAAGAATAAGAACCTATAGTAAGTTGAGTAACATGTATAGTTAAAAATATTAAACAAGGAGAATAGTAATAGTAAATAGTTATGTCAGAAGTAGGAGAAAGAAAACTACCATTGTGTTGAAAACATAATTACATGCAGAAAGAAGATTATCTTTAAAAATAAAAGTAACAGTGTCAGTAAGGAAAGCAAAAATAGCATCAGGAGATGCCTTAAATTGAGAAAAGACAGGAAGTATTGATATCAGAAGAAAGATTAGGGTTAGAGTCAGGTTTGCCATGGTAAGGTCTGACACAGCGAGCAGGAACCCAAAGCACTCGATCAGGAAGTTGGACAGCTGCGTAACCTTTTCCCCAGGTGATGAGCTGTGCAGGACCTTTCCACGCAGGATCTGGAAGCTGTCTGAAATAAACAAGAGGACGGGAAGAGGGAACTACTGGCTTAGTGAAGTGGCGAGAAGCCGCTGTGGAGGGAGGAGAGCCAGTAAGATTGAGAAAGTTAAGAGTGTACAGACAAACATTTAAGATATTTTTCAACGTTGGGAGGTTTTAAGAGTAAGAGATAAAGGAGAAATAGACATTTTAATAGAAAAACTATGGTATCTGAATATAAGCCTGAAATTGAGAAAGTAAATCACGTCCCCATAGATTGCAATGTAGAGGAAGGATATAGGGTTTAAGATAAGCAGTTAAAGTTGAATGCTCAGTAGAAGCAGAGAGCCAATGAGAGCTGACCTTAGCAGCTTGAGCTCCACCTACACCCTGCACTGAAGAAGCTTCTGTGAGAGACCAAGAAGAGGGCCATTCAGAAGAACGAATAACAGAAACATCTGCACCGGTGTCAATCAGACCTTCAAAAATTCGACCATTGAGTGTAACAGAAAGAGTTGGTTTTGAAGCTTGAACAGGCTGCTGTAATGCAAACAAAGAAAGTGGTTCAAAAAGAGGCAAAATTATAAGTGTTGCCACTACTGTTCCCTTTTTAAAGAAAAACAACGATCTCCTATTGCAGCCAATGCAAGATTATTAAGAGCAGAAGAATCATATAAGTAAGGAGCTGCAACCACACCCTCTATTGTAAGAGAAGAATTGGGAATAAGCAAGACAGGTGTGGAAGGAGGTAAAGGTTTGAGAAATGTTGTAGTTAAAGGAAGAGTAAAAACTGCACCAGGATCCTCATACACAAGATCCTCTAACAATACCACAGGAAATGTTGTGACAGGTAATTCAGCCTTTGTAGCGAGGCTAGCTGAAGACCCCTCAATTAGTTTCCCGAAGGCTGAGAAGGAGAAGGATTAGAATGACATTGTGAAGCCCAATGATAGCCTTTCCTGCAGCGAGGACAGATAGTTTTTGGCTTAGATGAGGAAGGTGGACCTCTGGTTTGGCCACGAAAGGCAGCTCCACCCCTGGCAAACGACATTGATTTTTAAAATGTCCTGGCTTTCCACAGTTAAAACAATTGCCATTGCGTGTTACAGCAAAAGCATCAGGAGGAGAAATGGAAACAGAATTAGAATTTGGTAATGAAGAAGTGATTGCAGTAGCAAGCATATCCATTTTATGAGTGGTTGTTCCTACAATTCTACAGAGTTGTAAAAACTCAGCCAAAGTCACTCCTGGCTTATTAGCAACTGGCTGTAGAATTTTTTTGACAATCTTGATTTGCATTTGAAAAAGCCAATTTTATAAGTAATTCTTGTTTAGCAACAGAATTATCTATCTGTCTATCTAAGGCTGTTTGAAGTCGACTGATGAATGAAGCATAAGGCTCATCAGGACCTTGCATAATTTTTAAAAATGCTTGAGTGGACTGTGAATCTGAATCATCCACACGCTTTAAAGCATTCATAGCACACATATGAATAATAGCAAAACAACGACGGGGAGAATTTTGTTGTTGTACTAAAGTAGAAAATTGACCTTTCCCCATTAAATGATCTTCAGTTACTCCAGCAGGCAAACCCCTACGAATTTCAGCCTCAATACCTTTTTCATATTCAGATTGCCACACAACATATTGCGCTGGAGTCATAAGCATAGAGAAAAGCATTTTCCAATCATATAATAACATAACTGTATTAGCTGTAACCAAAGAATCAAGTATTCCCCTAGTAAAAGGAGAATGCAGTCCATAAGTTGTAACTGCATCTTTAATATTTTTCAAAACTTTAAATTCAATGTTAGTATGAACATTGCCTCCTGCTGCTCCAGGGATGATAGTCATAGGATAAGCAGAAGGATTTTCTGTTTCTAAAGAAAGAGGTGATGACAGAAGATTAGTTATGATTCCTCCCACAGGTTTCATAGGAGAAAAATCAGGAAGAGAAGAATGAGAGGAAGGAGGAGGGGAAGAAATGTCAGTATAAGGAGGTAAGGAAGAATTTGTATCAAAATGAGCTGCAAGAGGCTTGGAAGTTTTTAAATTAGAAGAAGGGGAATCAGAGGAAACAGGAGAAAAAGATTTTTCAGGAAGACTAGAAGATGGATAAACAATTGTTATAGCAGCCATTATTGCTCTCCAAGAGATAAGTATATCCATGGGAGCTCTGGGAATTTCATGTAAATATTTTCCTAATTTTTCCCATTGAGAATGGCTAAGAGTTCCAGCAGATGGATAGGCTGGACAGTGTGCCTCAATATAAATTATAAATTTATTTAAAGATTTCTTCGAAATTGGGTACACAGTTGTACCATTAATTTTCTGAAAGGAATTAGCCTTCTTCACTAGACTATAAAGTTCGTCCCTGTGCCCTGACGAAACTTGAGAAAGTGAGGAGCCCATTACTTACGATTCGTACGAAACCTATGCCAGGTGCGTAGCAATGGGAGTGAAGGAGATGCACCTCTAGACAGAAGTCACACCTTGGAACCTGAAGATCGAAGAGATCCCAGACGAAAGGCATCAAGGCATCCCGGACAATCAAGGATCCGGACGACCCCCCATTTGTTGCGTTGAGCGACCGGTCTGTTGTTTAGATCTTCAGGTTGATTGCTGAATTCCTCTCAGAAAGGGACCCTCGCAAGGGTGAGATAGAGAGAAGCCCTCGCAAGGGCGAAGTTTGGCAAGCAGCGTAACCCTAGCCAGGGTGATTGAGGGACTCTCGCAAGAGTGATTGCAAAGCTAAAAGAAAAAGAACACAAGACGAAGATTTCTTTAGGTGAGACAGCGCATTGCTTGAGGCAGATGGGATTGCCTCATTTGAGCCTAAGACAGATGGAATGTTTAGGCTGCTAGCTTGCTCTACGCTGTGCTCTTTTATTATGCTGAAAAGAGGGGGGTGAGGGGGGTTTACAGAAAGACAAAGAAGTTACAAAGTTTATCTTTTAGACCAGGCTACAAGTGATACAAATAACGAACTTCTTGGCTGTTATTGATTAATAGTTTTCCGGTAAACATGTCTTTACAGAATACACATCTTATCTGACAGACTTTTGAATATACATCCTTTCACAGGCTTTTGTGAAATATGTCTTTACTTTATCTGACACAGACCTCTGTGTTAATCTTATCAATTTAGCTTCTTCCTGTCAGTTATTTTCCTGTCAGTTTAGTGAACTTTGCTCTGAGAGGTATACGTGCTAAGCAGGATTTCTCTTATGGAAAAATACAGAATATCCACACTCTTAGGGAATAAAACTAAGATCAGCACATAAAGTATAACAATTATGAATGATTTTGGAAAGCCGTTCTCCATTTCTCTCACAGATGACATAATAGCCATAAATTTCAGGGTTATGTGTCAATTACAACTCAAGTCATTACAGAATAATACAGTGAGCCCAACCCTCTTACTTCCACAGCTTGGAAAAAATCTTACGCCTTTTAAACATGTGCTAATTTTCCTTAATAATACTTCCTATAGCCACGAATTATCCAGAGAATTTTGAAACAGAGAGAAATCACAGTTAGTTGGATAAGAACATGCCAAATAAATGTATATGCTTTTGATTACTATGCTGCTATTTATACATTCTTTAACTTATTTCCACTCAGCATTAAGTGACAGCTGCAGCTGTGGGATATTTTTGCTACTGGTTCTATGAGAGTGTGCTTCGTGCATGCAAAAACCACCCTCTGTGTCAGTGCTGGTGAGGTGAGCAGTTTTTTTTAGCTCAGCTGCAGCACGACAGTCCACTCTGCTGTGCAAATCAGCTGAGCTAAAAAACAAGGGAATATAGGAGAGGAACAGTGGGGGCAGGTGGGTGAGACCAGCCAGAGGTGGTATTTGCCGGTTCTCTCTACTATTCAAAATTTCAGCTATCAGTATGCCAGGACCAGTCCGAACTGGCTGAATACCACCTCTGGACAGCTGATATTTTAATGACCCTGCAAACCTTGGCAAGGTTTATCAGAAGTGATGTCCCTGTAGGAAAAAAAAGATGGTGGAAATATCATGTGATTATTTGCTACTGGTTGAAGAATAATCAACTGTAATTATTAAATTTATTTTTAAAGTATTAATTAAATTTAATTAAATGTATTTTAAAAATATATTAAATATTAAAATTAGTCTAATCACCTTATCTCAGCTTTTTGTAATCATTTGTGCAAAGATGAAACCTCTTCCACTGTGTAATAAGAAGTGTCGTTCAGATTATAGAAACATCAAGACTGAAAGAAACCCCTTTTGCTGTTATGATTGCACTCCTTCTCCAGATCAGAGAATCTGAAACAAATAGGTAAAGAGTAAAAAAGGTTTTGATTGCATTCCCACATATGGACTTTTTTATTTGCACAAGGATTCTCCCAAACCTAGATAAATTGTCCCAATGTAATGAATCCTATTGATCCTTTCAACCAGTTGACCCATAAAGCTGACTTGTCTTTTTCAACAGACTGCTTTTGGGATTATCTACTCCAGGGGTGTCAAACCTAAGGCCTATGGACTGGATCCGGCCCACGATGTGGTTGAATCCGGCCTGCAGGGCTGTCCTGGAAAAAGTAAGGGGCTGTCCTGTGTTGCTTCTGTTAGGGATATACACCCTAGCAGAATGTGCAACGGTAGTCAGGCAGGCAGGCAGATATGTGAGATAAACGTTGTTGTAGCTTACACTCAGTTAAAACAGATACACTGTGCCAGTTAAATAGTTTTACTGAGTGTAAGCTACAACAACGTTTATCTCACATATCTGCCTGACTGACTGACTACCGTTGCACGTTCTGCTAGGGTGTATATCCCTAACACTGGTTATGGGCCCAGGTGCACAGTCAGACTAACCAGGATTTAACAGGCTTATATAAAGTGAGAGTTTGTGTAGTTACACAATACTGTAAACAGACAGCTGTGTTTTATTAATTATAGTTTAATATCCAGAAAAAGATGGCACAAGTCAATTTACCAAGTTTGTCTCTAATATCTAAACTTGATGGAACAAACTATGTTTCATGGTCTATGAAATGCAGCCTACTTCTACGAAGAGAAAGTTTATATAATACAAAACCCTATGAAATGCAGCCTACTTCTACGAAGAGAAGGAATATAATACAAAACCCACCAGAAGTAGATGCATGGGATCCGGAGGATGAGGATGATGCCCAGAAAATACAAGAATATAAACTGAAGATTGAGCAAGCTCTCTGTGTAATAGGACTGACACTCTCTGACCAGCAGCTGGTCCATATTCGTGGAGAAGTAACAGCTGCTAAATGTTGGGAGAATTTAAAGAAGATTTATGTTCA
The DNA here is from genome assembly GCF_049901735.1 of Notechis scutatus. Taxonomy (NCBI): domain Eukaryota; kingdom Metazoa; phylum Chordata; class Lepidosauria; order Squamata; family Elapidae; genus Notechis; species Notechis scutatus. The sequence goes on along the minus strand of NC_142025.1, from coordinate 131,665,978 downwards.
AGACAGTGTAGGAGCACATATAAATCTTACACGGAAGCTGTTCAGAACACATCTTCAAAAGAATGGAGACATGCTGAGTCATATAAATACTATGAAGAGAATTTTTCAGGAACTGCATGAAAAAGAACTTATCTTCACAGAACTACATCAAGTTTATATAATTTTGTCTTCATTAGATGAGAGTTATGATGACTATGTAACTTCACTTGAAGTTCTGCCAAAAGATAACCTTACATTAACTGACATTACTGGCAGATTAATTGAAGAAGCCAGAAGAAGGCTTGAAAGGGATCAACTCAGAAGGGAACAACCACAATGTGAAGAAGAGAAAATATCTTCGTCAGCCTATACAATTAGAAAATGTTTTAATTGTGGAGGAAAAGGACATTTGGCTAGATTCTGCAAGAAAGCAAAAAGCCAAAATGCCAGCCAGAATGCTAAAAGGCATCAAAAGGATAAAAAATGCATAGAGTTAGCCATGTATAGCAACAAAACTGTGAATAATAATTTATGGGTTGTAGATAGTGGAGCATCGCACTGCATAACGAAAGATAAGAAAAAATTTGTTAAGATGTCCACAAGTTCACAGCAGATATCGTTAGCTAATGGCTGGAAACTGAAAGCTAAAGGTGAAGGTATAGCATATTGTTCTTGCATAAAAGAAAATGTAAAAATGTTATATGTACCACAACTTAAGTTTAATTTGCTTTCGGTTAGAGTTTTGGTTAAACTAGGTTATGTAATTACCTTTAGGGGAGAAAGTTGCATAATAGAAAAAGAAGGTAAAAAAATGACTGCAACTTTAAAAGGTGAATTGTATGTGTTAAATGATAAGCAATTAGAGGTAGCTAACACAGTATATAATAATGTTAAACCTCATGATGAGTGCATACATTTGTTACATAGACGTTTAGGGCATATAAATTTTAAAATGCTCAAATAAACGGTAGAACTATCTAAAGGTATAAAACTGAAGCCTTGCAGTAAGTATTTGCACTGCAATGCTTGCAGTCAAGAAAAAAGCAAGGTAATACCAGCAAATAGATTAAATGGATTTAAGACAAAGGAGCCTCTAGAGGTCATATTTGCTGATATTATAGGTCCTAAAAAACCAAGTGTGGGAGGTGCTCGTTACATACTAAGTATAATGGATCATTATTCCAGATATGGTTTCTGTTATCTAATGAAGAACAAAACGGAAACATATCAAAATTTCTTTAATTGGCTTAAATTTGCAGAAAGAAAAACTAAAAGGAAATTAGTAACTCTTGTAACTGATAATGGTACAGAATTTATAAACAATAAATTCCAAAACAGACTGAAGATGGCAGGTGTTGAACATAAAAAGTCTGCACCATATAGGCCACAACATAATGCCTTTATAGAAAGACGAGGCCAAACATTACAAGCAATGGCTCGTACTATGCTGTCAGATTCAGGATTACCTGAAACTTTGTGGGGAGAAGCAATAATGTGTGGTAATCATATATTGAATAATGTTGTTAACTCAACAACAGGTGAATTACCATTCACACGGTGGCATGGAAAAAAACCTGACCTAAGCTACATGCACACATTTGGAGCACCAGCATGGGTGCATATTCCTACACAACTGCGACACAAGGGGCAGCATAGGGCTAAAAAGTTATTCTTTGTAGGTTATGAATCTAATCACAAATCATACAGATTCTGGGAAAAAGGTACACCTAGAGTTTACTGTAGTGCTAGTGCACAATTCCTTGAACATGTAGGATGGGAAAAACTGGATCAAGATTCAAGTAAGGAAGTAATTATAGAAACCTACAAAAGACCAGAACAAATCAGTAATAAGAAGAGTACAATTAAAGAGGAAGTACAGGAAGAGCATATAGGACCAGAACAGGAAGAAATACCAGAAGAGGGAGAAATAAATAACCAGGAACAGGTAGTACATGAAAGTCCACCTGTAAGCCCTGTAATACCTAGACGTTCTACACGTGTAACCAGACCACCTGACAGGTATCAAGCAAGTGTAGTTTGCCAAGTTAGTAAAGTTCCAACTACTGTTGAAGAACTTAGGATGTATCCTGCAAAGGAACAGGAAAATTGGCATAAGGCAATGGAGAAGGAACTAAATTCATTAAAGGAAATGTAAGTTTATGAAAATGCCAAATTACCTCCAGGTGAAAAGTCCATTGGCTGCAAATGGATATTTAAATTAAAAACAGGTAAAAATGGGACTGTTACCCATAAGGCTAGGTTGGTAGCTCAAGGATTTAATCAAACTGCATATGATTATGATGAAGTATTTGCACCGAATTTAAAGGCAACAACCTTGAGAGCAGCTTTAGTGTGGGCAGCTAAGAAGAATTATATTATAAATCACTTAGATGTTGAAACTGCCTATCTGCATAGAAACCTATAGGAATTAAGGATGGTAAAAATAATAATGACTGTTGGAAACTTAAAAAGAGTCTCTATGGATTAAAACAATCTGGTTACGAATGGAACCAATATATTGTTAAAGAGTTAAACAATATAGGATTATTACCAAAGTGGTGGAAACAGTGAAAATTGTTTGGCTGGGAATAGAGTTTTGCTATACTCAGAAGCTATTTAATTATTTTATCACAATATAGGGCTTAAAGCAGGTTTAGCTGATCCATGTTTATTTAAGAGAGAGACTAATGGAACAGTATCATTATTATTGTTGTTTACAGATGATATTGCTTTAATTACAAAGACTAATAATGAAGCTACTGAAATAATATCATTATTAGGTAAGAGGATAAAATTAAAGCAATTAGGAGAGATAAGACAGTATTTAGGATTGACAATAAACAAAACCAAGAGTGGCTTTAAGATATCCCAAGAAGATAAAATTTACCAATTGTTAAAAACGTATAAAATGGAACTTTGTAAGCCGGCAAAAACTCCAATGAGTCAGGAATTTTGCTGAACTGATGCTCAAAGGTCAAAATTCGATAAGACTATTTATCAGTCATTAATTGGTAGTTTATCGTATATTAGTAATTGGTCAAGGCCAGACATTGCATATGGCGTTAATCAATTTGCAATATTCAACGCTGAACCCACTGAACGTCACTGGCAAGCGCTAAAGCGTATATTAAGGTATCTTAAAAAGACAATGCACTATGCATTGTATTTGGAGCCAAAAGATGATCTGATTTTAAGTGCATATGCTGATACAAGTTTTGCAACAGACATAAACACTAGGAAATCAACTTCAGGTACGGTTATACTATTAGGAAAAGCACTGATTGGTTGGAGGTCAATTAGACAGCAACACATAAGTATGTCCACAATGGAAGCAGAATTTTTCATGTTTATCTTTATTATGTACTGATTTAATTCTGTATAAACAGTTGTTGTTAGATATGGGAATAACTGTTAATGATGCAATTGTAGTGTATGAGGAGAATCAAGCAGCCATACGGTTGGCTACAAATATTGCTGTAAAAACGAGATCTAAGCATACTGATCTTAGATATTTGAATGTAAGGCAATCTGTAAAAAATGGTTTAATAAGTCTGGAACATTGCATGACTGAAGAAAATTTTGCTGATCAGTTTACAAAAGCCCAAGATTCAGTCAAGCACAAGGAAAGTTGTGAAAACTATGGGCTAAAATTGTAAATATATATATATATATATATATATATATATATATATATATATATATATATATATATATATATATATATATATATATATATTATTATTATTATTATTATTATTATTATTATTATTATTATTATTATTATTATTATTATTATTATTATTATTTTACCCAAAGGGGAGAATGTTAGGAATAACATTGGTTACCTAACTTAGTTTGGGTAAAAATAATATATATAAACTATGTTAGTGAGTTTAAGTGTGTGTATCACTTTAACTGCAAAACATGTATTTTGGGTGCGGTTGTAAAATCACCATAAGAGGGAGCAAGAGAGCTCACTGTTTGCTGGCTTTTACTGGATTGCTGACAATGATGGATTGATGGTGATAACTGCGTGTTTTCCCTGCTATTGCTGAGAGAAGAAAAGAGGTTTGATTTTCTTCATATCTCTAACTGCAAAAGAGATATATTACTGGACTGATTATTTGTAAGTTTACTGACCTCTTTTTCGACACTGGACTTTGCAACTGATTAATACCTGGATGGACTGAACTAGTGTATGATATATGGACTGTTTGACTATGCTATAACTCTGACTGGAATAAAAACTATTTAACTGGCACAGTGTATTTGTTTTACTGAGTGTAAGCTACAACAACGTTTATCTCACATATCTGCCTGCCTGACTAACTGCCGTTGCACATTCTGCTAGGGTGTATATCCCTAACAGCTTCATCCCAGTCTACCCAATGCAAAGAGAAAACATGGGGCCAGTGTGGCTTTGACCCGGTCTAGCCAATGTGAAGAGGAAATATGTCAGCAGTTTGGGGAATGGCGTCAAGCTGGCCACGTCCACCCAGTCGGACACACACACCCAGTCAGTCATGCCCACCTGGCCCTCCAAGGTCAACCACAGCCCTGATGTGGCCCTCAACTCCACCCCACCTTTCTAGATATTGAAATAATTGAAAAAATTCTGAAATGTAATGAAATATCAGTTACAATCTTTTATTCTGTTTTAGATTTTATGGGCTTTCTGGCTTTTATCAGTTTTATTCCAGCTTTTTTAGCCAAGAAATGATCAGATACTTTTCAGGAAACCATATTCACCACCTTCAGCGTGCTGGTCTTTTCCAGGGTTTGGTTGTCTTTTATTCTTGCCTACATAAGCAGCAAAGGAAAATACATGGTGGCTGTGGAGATCTTTGCCATCTTGGCTTCCAGTGGGGCACTATTAGTTTGTTAGTATTTAGTATTAGTATTATCTTTGTCCCAAAATGCTATATTATTTTGTTGAGACCTGATCTGGATAAAAAGGAGCATTTGATCAAAGGAATTAAGTAAATGGCATTGTTTAATTGACTATTTCTGTGTGTGTGTGTGTGTGTGTGTGTGTGTGTGTGTGTGTGTGTGTGTGTTTGTGGTGGTGGGCTGCAAATTTTTTAACAATTAGTTCTCTGCCCTAATGACTGGCTGAGTGGGCAAGGCTGAGTGGGCGTGGCTGGGTGGTCATGTGACTGGGTGGGCGTGGCCAGCTCAGTAGCAAAAGAAAATACATGGTGGCTATGGAGATCTTTTGTGAAAGTTCCAACTGACAAACTTAACCAAGTCAGCACTCTGACATCATCAGATTTCTCAAAGACCTGTTTTATTGAGTACACCATTTCGGCATGCATGAAAGTAAACCAACTCTAAACATTTCCTGTGGTTTTAGTATGATTAAAGGATAGATATTCTGAATGATGGAAAAATATGTGGACAAAGGGTTTAAAATTTACATTACATTATAATTTAAAAGATATTTTTATAAGATGATGTATTGCTGATATTTAACACCAGATAAGCTATCTAAGATGTATAAAGATATGTGAAATGAATGTTGGAAGTGTACCAATAAAGAAGGGACTTTTTATCATCAATGGTGGATAAAGCAAAAAAAAAAAAAGGAGTATGATTCATACTCTAATACAGAAAATCCTGAAAATGGAGATAGAAATGAAACTAGAATTTTTCCTTTTGGGACTAATGGAAAAAGAACTGGTGAAAAAAATTGGAACTTTGTTACTATATATATTGACAGCAGCAAGAATATGTGTGAAAATGGAAAGACACTTTTACACCTACCATGGAAGAATGGTTGCAGAAGTTGATGGAGTTGATTAACATGGCAAAAGTTTACTTTACTTTATTGTCATTGCACCACATACAACAAAATTAAATACCATCTTCATTATACATTATGACTATGAAAATAAATATAAGCACACTTCTTTCACATTCTATATATTGAATTGAAAACCCCCGTTATTGCATTAATATTGCACTATACAGTAGAATTCAATAGAGTTACTGCCTTGGGATAGAAGCTGTTTTTCAACCTATTTGTCCTTGTTTTTGACTACTGACTACTCTGATTAAAGAAAAGAATATAAATACTTTTGCTTCCACATGGAAACAACTTCTGAATTTCATGCTTGATGTGGAAAAGAATGTAGCTTTGACTTTGGGTTTTATATATTAGATTGATAGATCTTTATAGAAATGACTTGTTCATATTATTATGGAAAAACAAAAAACTGTGATTTGATGCTAATGCCTTATTCTATTACAAGAGTCAGAAGTCAATGTTTCTTTTTCTTTTCTTTTTCATACCTTTCCTCACTTCTCTTTCCTCTTTCCCTCCCTCCTCACTGATCTTTTATTTACTTTTATAATACTTTATAACTTAATAAAATGTTTCCCTAAATGCTATATCATAGTGATGAGGCCTGATCTGAACAAAAAAGAGTATTTAACAGAGTACACTAGAGAAGGTTGTCTTTGTCTTGTTCAGAGTAAGAATTCCATTTGCTATTATGCAAATTAGCAAATTTTATAGATATTTTAAACTAAAATTCAATATTTATGAGATTTTAGACTGTAAGCAATAGCACTAGCACTTAGACTCATATACTGCTTCACAGTGCTTTCCAAGCCTCTCAAAGCAGTTTACAGAGTCAGAATATTGCCCCCAAAATCTGGGTCCTCATTTTACCAACCTCGAAAAGATGGAAGGCTGAGTCAACCTTGAGCTGGTCAGGATTGAACTGTTGGCAGTGAGCAGTGAATTAGTCTGCAATACTACATTCCCGCCACTGCATCATCATGGCTCATAAAAGCATATGGCTTTTACAGGCAAATAAATGCCTTAGCAGTCTTTTTATGGACTGATTGATACTAAAGAAGTATCATTAATATTTGTATTCCTGAACTCAAAGCAGCTGGAAGAGTTCTTTGGGGCTAGTTGTGCTACTTAGAGATTCTCTACTGACATTATCAGTAGATGATGCATCACTAAAAAAGCTGAAAAGTACTTCTCTAGACAAGCACCACAAGCTATTAATCTCATAAAAATGAGTTAGGGATTGTCTTAGATAAAGAGTAGAGTTTTAGAGGAGGAAGAAAAGGAGGAGGAGGAGGCTGAATATGTAAGTATCATCTTTAAAACAATGCAAGAGCAAAAGGAATTTGTTGTCTGCTTTCTATGAAAGTATATAAAAATGGTGCTCTAGAATAATTCATGGAAAATAAGGGCATATATAGCCACTGCTGCCTGTAAGCAGCTCAAAGCATGTGAAGGCTTACATTGAGAAGGGCTAAGAACTGTGGCCTAATCTGTCATGAAGATTCTTAAATTCTTCTGTGGTAGCCTGAGAGCTATTGAGACTTGAAATAAACAAATTAAATATTTTTGTATTGTAGTTAATTATACAATATCCTTTTGCTTATCTGAAAATGGTCAGGTTTTGTAGTGTACCTCTTGTTCAGGAATGAAAGAGTAAAATTATTTTAATCTTTTCTAGTTCTCCAGGTTAAAACAATAGGGAGTTAAGAGAGGAAATATGCAAGGGAAGAGAGCACTTGGAGTAATCTGTAGTACTTTAAAAAAAAACATAAAGTGTGCTTGATCTGACAAATTGAGATTGATTTATATGAAATAAACCATGACACCCTTTGTGAACCAGCACATGGCTTATGCTGGAGTTTTTTTTACTGAAGTAGCATTGAGTTTAAGGGAATCTGACTTTATTTATTTATTTATTTATTTATTTATTTATTTTTGTCAATTGCTTACAAGATAATAGATATAAGTTAAAAACATAGTTATGAATACATGGATACATATAAGAAAAATAAAAAATAAAAGAAACAACAGGACAGGGATGGTAGGCACATTGGTGCGCTTTTGCACGCCCCCTACAGTCCTCTTAGGAAAGGGGTGAGGTCAATAGTAGACAATCTAAGGTTAAAGTTTTTGGAGTTTGGGGAAGAAACCACAGAGTCAGGTAGAGTATTCCAGACATTGACTACTCTGTTGCTGAAGTCGTATTTCAAGCAATCAAGTTTGGTGTGATTAACCTTGAGTTTGTATCTATTGTTTGCTCTTGTGTTGTGATGGTTGAAGCTGAAGTATTCATTGCAATGTGTGATTTTATATACTATACTTAGATCAGACTGAAGGTAGCATAATTCTAGGTTTTCTAGGTCTCAAATTTAGAGTCTGGTGGCATAACGTATTCTGCAACAAGTAGAGGAGTGGAGAATTCTCGTGAAATATTTCTGGACTTTCTCAACTGTGTTAATATCAGATATGTAGTGTGGGTTCCAGACTGATGAGCTGTATTTGAGTATTGGTCTAGCAAATGTTTTGTATGCTCTAGTTATTAGTGTAATATTACCAGAGAAAAAGCTAAATAAAATTAGGTTAACAACTCTTAACACCTTTTTGGCTATGTAGTTACAGTGGGCTCTAGCACTTAGATCATTAGAAATGAGTACTCCAAGATCTTTGACAGAGTTTGGATCATCAATAAGGTCTTGACTATTCAGCCTGTATTTTATTTTCTGATGTTTTTTGCCAATATGTAGGACAGAGCATTTATTTGTTGAGATTTGAAGTTGCCATTTGTTTTATCATTCTGATACATAGTCAAGGTCTTTTTGAAGGGTAGCAGTATTGTCTGTGGTGTTGAATAGCTTTACATCATCAGCAAAGAGAACACAGTTGCTCTTAATCGCAGAGGTCATTTATGTAGACTATGAAAAGAGTTGGTCCTAGAACACTGCCTCGGGGTACACCACTGTTGACAGGTACAGAATTTGATAGAACACTACCAGTTTTGACCATTTGTTCCCTGTTTGACAGGAATGCTTCTGTCCAGTTATGCAGGTGTCCAGAGATACAATAAGATTTTAGTTTTAGGAGTAGTTTGTTGTGAACCACTGAATCAAAGGCTTTACAGAAGTCTATGTAGATTGCGTCTATTACTTTGCCCTGGTTGAGTTGTGTAGTCCATATGTTTTTGCAGTGTAAAAGTTGCAGATTACATGATAGTTTTTCCTGAAACCAAATTGTTTATTAGAGTGTACATTGTTTGTTTCTAAGTGGAGGATGATGGATTGGTTAATAATTGATTCCATGATTTTACAGGTGACGCAGCATAAGGAGATTGGTCTGTAATTTTCAACTAGGCTGGGATCTCCCTTTTTGAAGATGGGGATGACCATGGCTTGTGACCATAGTTTTGGCAAGGAGCTGGTCCTGAAAGATTTTTCAAAGATTATGCTTAAAGGTTCAGCTATGGCAGTGAATAGCTTTTTTAAGAAGTAGGCACATATTCTGTCTGGTCCAATAGATAGAGATGGTTTTAGATTTCATAGTACTTTTTCAACATTGTCTACTATAAAATCGATATATATTAGATCATTGTAGTTGTCTGTAGTTCGACTAGGAAATACTGGGCATGACCCATTGTTGTTTACAAATACTGAGCCAAAAAATGTGTTAAAGAGGTTGGCTTTAATAGTGTTGTTGTTGCAGTCTTTATCATTAGGTCCTTTCAGGGGTGGGATGGACCTTGAGACTTTTAGTTTGTTGTTTACAAAATTATAGAAAACACGGGTGGAATTTGTGTGTAGAAGGTTTTCCTCTTGTTTAATGTGATAATTGGTGCATTCAGTCTTTATCTGGTGACATAAATTTTTGTATCAGCTTTTGAAGTTGGCAACGTGACCAGATTTGTTTTTCCACCAAAGTGATTTCTTTTTGGATTGAAGCTTCCTTATTGTTTTGGGTTATCTGTTTTTTCTGGTTTTTGGAGTTGTTATTGATACATATAGTTTGATGACTCTTTTGACTTCAAGTAAAAATGTGTTGTAATGGACTTCTACAGTATTGCATCCAGAGAACAGAAATTGCCAATCAAGGGATGAGAGATCGTTGTCTATAAGATCATAGTTGCCCTTTTTGAAGTTATAATTGGGGATCACATTGTTGTATTGATTTTTGTGTGGACGTATGTTAAGACAAAAGTCAATCATGCTGTGGTCACTGCTAGAAAAGGGTTCTTTAATTTGTATTCAATAAATTGAATTCAAACTATTGCAGAAGATGAGATCGAGGCAGTTGTTAAGTCCAGTATTGTTGGTTACTAGTTGTTCCAGTCCCAGGTTTGTTACAGCTTTGTAGAAGGTTACATGTATGGATTCAGTTTTACATTTGTTTAGGGTCCAATTAATGTGAGGTAGATTGAAGTCACCAAGAAAGATAAAAGTGTGTGGGTAGGATGTTGCCCATGTTAGTAGTGAATTTAGCTTGTTCACATGTTCGATGTCATAATCAGGGGCTCTGTAACATAGTAAGAATCGAAATGTGATATTTAAGGACAGTTCACAGATGATGATCTCAGGAAGAGCAAGCTTTTGGGTAACTTGGATGTTTTTTAGATGTAAGAACTTTTTATAGAAGATAGCAACACCACCTCCATTGTGGATTTCACGATCTGATAGGTAAAAATGATAGTCTCTTACCATGGTAATAGAGTCAGGGAGAGATGTGTTGAGCCATGTTTCACAGACAAATATGATGTCAAATTTAGTCATATTTAGTAAGAGGAGAAATTCAGGTATTTTATCCCCAAGGCTTTTTGCATTGTGTAGCTTGCATTTAAGGCCAGTTGTAGTTGGAATTGAGGTAGTTAGGGGCATGCGTGCCTAGTTTTGAGTGATGGTGGGTTGGATGAGGTAGGGCTGGATGTGGAGTTGTGGGTTGTGTGACTTACTTTTGATACAATCAGCACGGTAGTCAATGTAGAAATCCTTCTCTCCATTTTCTAGATGTCTTTTGAGTCCCTTGCAGAGTTGACGGGAGCGGATTCTTTGCAGTATGGATAAGTCTGGTCTTGAGCGAAGTTTTTTGTGGTTGGGATTGGTTTTTGCAATGGCGTTTATTGTATGAATGAATATGCGTTTGCTGGACTCATTTTTGCAAACAACTCTACAAAATTTTGGTGCCACCAAGCCATCATTGTATTTGGACTCAGGCCATCTCTGGTTACTTCAATGATATCTTCAAGAGAGATGTATTTGAGTTGCTTATGATATTACGAACTTTGGTGATCTCATCTGATACGTTGGTGTCTTCAAGACGAAGTAAGGTGGCATTTGGACATTTCTGATCATGTTCAATGGTGTCTCTGATGAGTAAGGAGATATCATTTGTGGAATTATTTGATGGGATAGTAATTATTTGTGTTTGTGGTTTCGTGGTTATTTTTGGTTCTAGTTGTGATTGTAGTTGAGGTAGTAGTTGTGGTAGTGGTTGTTGGGTTGGGATTTGATTTTGAGCTGATAGGTAGTAGCGTATCAGTGCTGTATTTTTTTTCAACAGAAATTAGGTTTTCTTGTATAATTGTTTCAAAACGTGTTACTAAGCATTTTTCTACTGAGTGCATGAGTGATTCTATGCTATCAACTCTGTCAGGCAGTGTATTTGGTTTGTTTAGCTTAGGAAAACATGATGGACATAGACAAGTGGAAGTATCTGATGCTTTTAGGAGATCAGCTAGGTCTTTGTTTTAGTTTAAGTAGGCAAGGTGGGCTTGATTGTCACATAGGTAACATTTGATGTTATTTTCACTTTCGTTGATGGTTTTAAGACATCTGAAGCATGTACAGTAGTCTGGGAGGTCATTGGAAGAGATATTTTGTTGTTGTTGTTGTTTGGTAGTGGAGGATTTGGAGTTTCTGGCTGGCATGGTCAAGGACAATAGTACACTAAACAATTACAATAGCTAATTAATGTGATAGTAGACATTTATTTATATTTAGCTTATCAAAGGATATTAGGACTCATTATTTTTACCAAGCAGCACCTGAACCTTACTTAACCATCCGGGGTAGTGCAACCCTATTCAGGACCAAAGATGATAAATTCCTGGATGCAGAATGGCCTATTCACAGCCAGTCTATCTTATTAGATGTCTGTTGTTCCCTGTCCACAATCTTTGGGTACAATGAAAAGGTGACTACGGTATCACTCACTTCACTCAGGATAGAGATAGACAGCTGAGTTTCATCAGCATATTGGTGATACTTCCTGCTGTGGGGATGGACAATCTTGCCCATCAGAAAGGTTGGTTTTGAAAATTGCATTCAGCCAAATTGTAGGTTATTTTATGGTCTAGGGTTACAAGTAAATCAGGCAAAGTGACTTCTTCAGCCATACACAATACCCCCTCCCAAGCAACAGGATTAATTTAGATAAGTAACAGTTATAAAAAAAATAAGTGAAAATAATCATACAGAAAACTTGAAATTGAGGAGGATGTTGTTTCCAAGCACACAATTTCAGGTATAATTCTTAACATTCCCAAAACAAAAAAAATGTGTTTGACCTGGAAAAATGGAATCAATGTGTAATATTTAAACATTTGTATGCCTTTTGCAAACCAGAATATGGTTTATGCTGATTTTCATTAACCATTGAGTTCAATGGAATATGGCCCCATGGACCACATCACAACATTCTTCTTGAGAAGTGGGTATGAGACAAAAATAACAGCACTATAGTAAGCAAATGTTACAGGATTATTTGTCTTAATTATTATCTTAATAGAAAATTGTCAAGTCCCTTCCCCAGATCCCTGAAGGCTATGTTGGTACTTGTGATTCTATGAATATTAAAGTGTGATTATTTAAATATCCATGGTGATTGTCAAAGCTAGAGATATCCACATTATATTTTGTCTGTTAATCTAAAGGAACCTGGTACTCGAGAATCACAAGAAGTTTCTACTGTTGTGAAAGATAGATACAGTGCTCTTTCTGTCTCTATCTCTTTCTCTCTTCTGTTTTGTTTGTGTGTAAGAGAGAGAGAACAGGAAAAAGCATACACATATTTATTTAATATTTATTTATTTTTATTTTTATTTATTTGATTTGCCAATTGTTTACAAGATAATAAGTATAAATGTATACATAGTTGTGAATACATGAAATGGGTACATATAAGAAAAATAAAAGAATAAGAGAAACAATAGGACAGGGACGGTAGGCATGTTGGTGCGCTTATGCACGCCCTACAGACCTCTTAGGAAAGGGGTGAGGTCAATAGTAGACAGTCTAAGGTTAAAGTTTTTGGGGTTTGGGGAAGAAACTACAGAGTCGGGTAGAGTATTCCAGACATTGACCACTCTATTGCTGAAGTCGTATTTCCTGCAATCAAGTTTGGTGCGGTTTACTTTGAGTTTGTATCTATTGTGTGCTCTTGTGTTGTTATGGTTGAAGTTGAAGTATTCATTGACAGGTAGGACATTGCAATGTATGATTTTATATACCATGCTTAAGTCAGACCGAAGACGGCGTAATTCAAGGTTTTCAAGTTCTAGAATTTCAAGTCTGGTGGCATAAGGTATTCTACAACGAGTAGAGGAGTGGAGAACTCTTCTTGTGAAATATTTCTGGACTTTCTCAATTGTGCTAATATCAGATACGTAGTGTGTGTTCCAGACTGATGAACTGTATTCGAGTATTGGTCTAGCAAATGTTTTGTATGCTCTGGTTAGTAGTGTGATATTACCAGAGAAAAAGCTACGTAGGATTAGGTTAACAACTCTTAATGCCTTATGTGTGAGTAAATGTTAGCTTTCAACACTTAAACAATATTGAATACATCATCCGAGATCAAAGCACAGAATTACTGTTTCTTGATGTCTGCTTAGTTCAGCATGAAGTTAGGAGAAATATATTGTATTGAAATGAAGCACCTGTTTTCACGGAAGAAAGTTGACAGTATATATTTCTGATTTTTGAATTTCACTCTCGTTCAGTGACTCAAGCCTACCAACATGTCATAGCCTTGGTGTTTGCTGTAAAGGAGATTAATGAAAATGCCCAGATCTTAACCAATGCCACCCTAGGTTTCAGGATCTATAACACTTATTTTAGTCCACGACATACCTATGCAGCTACAATGGAATTACTCTCTACACCAAGCAGGTTCATCCCTAATTATAAATGTGACCTCCAAAACAATCTGATAGCAGTTATTGCGGGACAAAATTCTGATGAAATCCTGCAGATGGCAGACATCCTGACCAGCTACAAAATTGAACAAGTCAGTGGCTTTCATGAAAGAATAATTGCTTTAAAATAATATTTAATAAATAGTATTTTATTAAATAATATTTAATATTGGTTAATAAAATAATAGTAAAATGTTCCAATCTAAGAACATCTGCTAGAGCACTAATGTGAATTGGATTATACTGTAGTGTACAAACATAACTTGACTTCGAAATGTTTTTAGGAGAGAGTGGGAATGAGACACTTTTTTCTTCTTGGTTTCTTTAAAAAAAATTTAGCTTGTATATTGTTCTGCTCCAGAGATGGAGACCCAATATACTGTCTTCCATTGGATGTTCCCAAACACACTTCAACAGCACAAACAAATTCTCTATCTTCTATTGCATTTTGGATGGACATGGGTTGGGCTGTTATATATTGATATTGGCAAACTGACACAGATATTACTACAAAATGTGCCTCCCATGTTTTCAAAGAAAGGTATCTGCATTGATTTCACAAGAAAACTGGTTGACGGCTATCTCAATGACATTGATACAATAATAGAAAGGATTTGTGAAACATTACTTTTTCTCTTGACCCGCAAATCTAATATAGTGATTGTTCAAGGTGAATTTCAAACTATATTAACTTTAAGGAATTTCCTCAAAGTAGCTGAATTTGTGGAAATGCCAGTATATTCTAAAGTATGGATTATGACCTCAGGTGTTGATTACGTATCTGCTCCCCTTCAAAGAAGTTGGGGCTTAAATTTTGTTCATGGATCTTTATCATTGGCAATTAATTTTAAAGATATTTCTGGCTTCCAACAGTTTCTTCAAGCAAGGAACCCTGCTTTGGAGAAAGAAGATAGCTTCCTAAGAGAAACTTGGCAACAGGTATTTGATTGTTTCCTCCCTGGTTTTATCAGTGACAATATGAGTGAGGATATTTGCACTGGAAAAGAGTAGCTAGGGGCTCTTCCTATGTCTGTGCTTGAGATGAGGATGACTGCTCACTGTTACAGCATCTACATAGCTGCATACTCCATTGCATATGCTTTGCATGCCATGTACTCTTCAGTGGACCACCAAAAGGGAATTACAAATGGTTGGAGACAGAAAGTTCATCAACAGTCATGGAAGGTAATCCTTTGCGTAAACTAGTAAAGGCATTGCAGTATCTCCTCCTTTCAATTAAATAATCATTATGTTGGAAATAACCTTAAAGGTCCCTCTCATCCAATTCCTGCCACTTCCCTAATTTCTTTCCATGGAATAACTGTAATGTGGAATACTGAAAATATCTAGACATGGTCAGATTCCTGTAGAATATCTACAGGAATATCTAAAAGTGAACAGATCCTTCTTCTGGTAGAAAAATTGGCAATACGTTTCTAACTTTATCATAGTTTCTCACTGTTGTTTTGTTATCTCTGTTGGATTTTTCCCCCTAAAAATATCTTAAATCCTAAACTGGTGTAAGAATCTAGAAAGTTCTTGTTTCTTTTTATTACTTTTTCCCCCCGAAAACAATTTTATTGATTTTCTACAAACAAACAAGACAAACAAAACATTAAAACATCAACTCTCTTATGTACGTACAGTGTGTTGGTTGGTTCATCGATTTTGTGCATTCATTTCATAGTCTCAATTGCAGTTATATTACATAACAACTCATATTGTCAATCCAAACTTATATATCCTAATATCGCTATTAATAAATCATTTGACTATACTTTTAATCATTCATGCTTTATGAGAGAACAATACTTTAAACAGTTTATTCTATAACAAATCATATAATCATACCAAATCTATCCTAAAAACAC
>NC_142025.1:131613077-131650046 GCF_049901735.1 Notechis scutatus | reverse complement strand
TTTTGTTCAGATCAGGCCTCATCACTATGATATAGCATTTAGGGAAACATTTTATTAAGTTATAAAGTATTATAAAATGCAAAAGTAAATAAAAGATCAGTGAGGAGGGAGGGAAAGAGGAAAGAGAAATGAAGAAAGGTACAAAAAAGAAAAGAAAAAAGAAACATTGACTTCTGACTCTTGTAATAGAATAAGGCATTAGCATCAAATCACAGTTTTTTGTTTTTCCATAATAATATGAACAAATCATTTCTTTAAAGATCTATCAATCTAATATATAAAACCCAAAGTCAAAGCTACATTCTTTTCCACATCAAGCATGAAATTCAGAAGTTGTTTCCATGTGGAAGCAAAAGTATTTATATTCTTTTCTTTAATCAGAGTAGTCAGTAGTCAAAAACAAGGACAAATAGGCTGAAAAACAGCTTCTAACTTATTGAATTCTACTGTATAGTGTAATATTAATGCAATAACGGGGGTTTTCAATTCAATATATAGAATGTGAAAGAAGCGTGCTTGTATTTATTTTCATAGTCATAATGTACACTGAAGATGGTATTTAATTTTGTTATATGTGGTGCAATGACAATAAAGTAAAGTAAACTTTTGCCATGTTAATCAACCCCATCAACTTTTGCAACCATTCTTCCATGGTAGGTGTAAAAGTGTATTTCCATTTTTACACATATAATAGTCTTGCTGCTGTCAATATATATAGTAACAAAGTTCCAATTTTTTTCACCAGTTCTTTTTCCATTAGTCCCAAAAGGAAAACTTCTAGTTTCATTTCTATCTCCATTTTCAGGATTTTTTGTATTAGAGTGTGAATCATGCTCCTTTTTTTTTTTTTTTTTTTGCTTTATCCACCATAGATGATAAAAAGTCCCTTCTTTATTGGTACACTTCCAACATTCATTTGACATATCTTTATACATCTTAGATAGCTTATCTGGTGTTAAATATCAGCAATACATCATCTTATAAAAATATCTTTTAAATTATAATGTAATGTAAATTTTAAACCCTTTGTCCACATATTTTTCCATCATTCAGAATATCTATCCTTTAATCATACTAAAACCATGGGAAATGTTTAGAATTGGTTTTTATTTCATGCATGCCGAAATGGTGTACTCAATAAAACAGGTCTTTGAGAAATCTGATGATCTCAGAGTGCTGACTTGGTTAAGTTTGTCAGTTGGAACTTTCACAAAAGATCTCCATAGCCACCATGTATTTTCCTTTGCTACTGAGCTGGCCACGCGCACCCAGTCACATGACCACCCAGCCACGCCCACTCAGCCAGTCATTAGGGCAGAGAACCAATTGTTAAAAAATTTGCAGCCCACCACTGTATATATAAACACAGAGAGAGAGAGAGAGAGAGAGAGAGAAATAGTCAATTAAACAATGTCATTTACTTAATTCCTTTGATCAAATGCTCCTTTTTATTCAGATCAGGTCTCAACAGAATAATATAGCATTTTGGGACAAAGATACAAACTAATAGTGCCCCACTGGAAGCCAAGATGGCAAAGATCTCCACAGCCACCATGTATTTTCCTTTGCTGCTTATGTAGGCAAGAATAAAAGACAACCAAACCCTGGAAAAGACCAGCATGCTGAAGGTGGTGAATTTGGTTTCCTGAAAAGTATCTGATAATTTCTTGGCTAAAAAAGCTGCAATAAAACTGATAAAAGCCAGAAAGCCCATAAAACCTAAAACAGAATAAAAGATTGTAACTGATGTTTCATTACATTTCAGAATTTTTTCAATTATTTCAATATCTAGAAAGGTGGGGTGGAGTTGCCAACCAAACAGCACAATCAATAGTTTGATTAAAGGAGCAAAAGAGTAGAATGGAAAAGGCTGGTGTTTACCCAATCCATGTCCTCATCTTTGATCATGGTTTGGTGACTGTGAAAGCAAGAACCACTGTGATGGTTTTAGCCAACATATAAGAAACTGCCACTGTGCAGATCAGAGGAGTCAAACTCAATTTCATTGAGGGCCACATCAGGGCTGTGGTTGACCTTGGAGGGCCAGGTGGGCATGGCTGACTGGGTGTGTGTGTCCGACTGGGTGGATGTGGCTAGCTTGACGCCATTCCCCAAACTGCTGACATATTTCTTCTTCACATTGGCTAGACCGGGTCAAAGCCACACTTGCCCCATGTTTTCTCTTTGCATTGGGTAGACTGGGATGAAGCAACACAGGACAGCCCCTTACATTTTCCAGGATAGCCCCGCAGGCCGGATTCAACCACATTGTGGGCCGGATCCAGTCCATAGGCCTTAGGTTTGACACCCATGGAGTAGATAATCCCAAAAGCAGTCTGTTGAAAAAGACAAGTCAGCTTTATGGGTCAACTGGTGGAAAGGATCAATAGGATCCATTACATTGGCACAATTTATCTAGGTTTGGGAGAACCCTTTGCAAATAAAAATGTCCATATGTGGGAATGAAATCAAAACCTTTTTTACTCTTTACCTATTTGTTTCAGATTCTCCGATCTGGAGAAGGAGTGCAATCATAACAGCAAAAGGGGTTTCTTTCAGTCTTGGTGTTCCTGAACGACACTTCTTATTACACAGTGGAAGAGGTTTCATCCGTGCACAAATGATTACAAAAAGCTGAGATAAGGCGATTAGACTAATTTTAATATTTAATATATTTTTAAAATACATTTAATTAAATTTAATTAATACTTTAAAAATAAATTTAATAATTACAGTTGATTTTTCTTCAACCAGTAGCAAATAATCACATGATAATTCCACCATCTTTTTTTTTCTACAGGGACATCACTTCTGATAAACCTTGCCAAGATTTGCAGGGTCATTAAAATATCAGCTGTCCAGAGGTGGTATTCAGCCAGTTCGGACTGGTCCTGGCATACCGATAGCTGAAATTTTGAATAGTAGAGAGAACCGGCAAATACCACCTCTGGCTGGTCCCACCCACCTGCCCCCACTGTTCCTCTCCTATATTCCCTTGTTTTTTAGCTCAGCTGATTTGCACAGCAGAGTGGACTGTTGTGCCTCAGCTGAGCTAAAAAAACTGCTCACCTAACCAGCACTGACACAGAGGGTGGTTTTTGCATGCACGAAGCACACTCTCATAGAACCAGTAGCAAAAGTATCCCAAAACTGCAGCTGTCACTTAATGCTGAGTGGAAATAAGTTAAAGAATGTATAAATAGCAGCATAGTAATCAAAAACATATACATTTATTTGGCATGTTCTTATCCAACTAATTGTGATTTCTCTCTGTTTCAAAATTCTCTGGGTAATTCGTGGCTATAGGAAGTATTATTAAGGAAAATTAGCACATGTTTAAAAGGCATAAGATTTTTTCCAAGCTGTGGAAGTAAGAGGGTTGGGCTCACTGTATTATTCTGTAATGACTTGAGTTGTAATTGACACATAACCCTGAAATTTATGACTATTATATCATCTGTGAGAGAGATGGAGAACTGCTTTCCAAAATCATTAATAATTGTTATACTTTATGTGCTGATCTTAGTTTTATTCCCTAAGAGTGTCCGCAAAATTCATTTTGCAAGGTGCACTAGCAATGAGCCAAGTATTATTCTTCATAAATATTATCAACCACGAGAACTCATAACTGGTGGTACAATTTCTCAGTTCTTCCTTGCTGCTGAATAGGCCAAATTCACAAGACATCCCTCTCAGGACATGACTGACTTCATGTAAGGAAATAAAGCTTTTCCAACTCTATCCTGACTTTATTTTCATGTTTTTCCCTTATGCTATCACTTTGCTGAACACCTAATTTCTACAGCACTGTCCTATGTCTAAAGATATTTACCTATGTAGTAGGGCTTTATTACTATTATCCTTCTCATCTTTCCTACCACCTTCTCCTATTGGTATCTTATGTCTATATTACTTTGTTGTTTGTTTCTACATTGTGACAAAATGCCTTGTGTGTCCAAGAACTCTTGACCAATCACACTTGACCAATAAAGGCTATTCTATTCTAAATACATTGATTATTGTTTTAGGGGAAAGCACAATATCACCTTTTGATAATTTCTTATAATGCCATCTGAATTAAATAAGATGCTAAGTCCCTTTGGCTAATTAGTCTGATTTCCAGATGATGAAGTTTGCACTAAAGCAGCTGGTATTTTTTCTATAACCATGTTAAGTAACAAGCATCTCTTCCCAGCTGCCCAACCATTAATGATTCTTCAGAAACATATTAGCAATATGTTGCTAATATGAAAACAATAACTAACTTCAGAAGCAACCCAGCTGGATGAATTTATTTATTTTTTAAAAAAAAACAAGTTTTATTAATTTTCAAAACACACAAGTCATCATTATCCATTACATGTTTAAACCTTTTTCCATTATAAATTTAACAAGTCAGATAAACTATAATTCTGTTTTAAACCATTTCCATATAAACATACAAAAACCTCTTATCCAATTTCTCTTTATTTCTCTTTACTCTTATTCAATTTTATTATTATTATTTCATCTATTTCTTTCTGACTTAGTTACCATTATTCTCATTCTATATTTCTACAAGGTTTTATTAATTCTCCCCCCCCAAAAAAAAAACACCATATACACACAACACACAAAACATAAAAAAATCTTTTTGGAAAGTAACTTGGACCCAGGTATCTCTCTCTTCATGGACTTCAATTATATTCATGCTCATCTTACATATCATTACTTATTTTATTTACCATTCTAAGTCTTCTATATTAACTTCTCCACATATTTCACTCTTCTTAATTCTATCTTAATTAATCATCTTAATTTGAGTCATTATATTTGTATCTTTTGTCCATTCTTTATTGTCCCTTTGTCTCGTTCCTTATAAAAAAAAAAGAAATTTCTCCTGAAATCACTAATCAGAGTATGATGCCTTTCTATCTCCCCACTAAATTAATCAAATTAACCTTTAAAATAACGCCCAATACCCAATTCGATTTTGCTTGGTATATTCTATCTGAATAGTACATCCAGAATAATTAAATACATAGTTAAACAATAGATCTAAATATTAAAAACAAATACTATAATAGAAATTTTATAATAACATCAATACCATAATCTTATTAAACTCTTTAATTAAAACTCAATATTCTAAACCTCCCCTCATATTATTAAATTTTAAAACCAATCATTATTAAACATTTCAACATTTTAATCTCTTATCAACTCTTAAACCATTTAAGTTTTCTATTTCTAATACAATACTACAATATCATCTTATGTACCTTGCAAAATCTCTTTGAAGAAATTATACTTTATCCTTTATCCCTAAAAAGATTCCTTTTTTCCCATTTAATTTCAAAACTTTGTAGCTTTTCTCCACCTTTTCCCTTTCTTTCTTCTCCCAACAAACCTTTCTACCCCCCCTTCTTCTAGCCTCTGCCTTACTGGCTTCCCTTCTCTGTCGTATTCCTTTTCCCTTTTGTTTACTATCATTATATTGATTTTGCACCTTATTTTTCCCTTTCTTAAGTGTTTTTTTAAATCTTAAGTCCTTTATTTCTCTTCCTTTCCCTCTTCCTTCTTTCTTGGTCGAGTTCTGAGATTTATTAAAAATGGCTTCCTCTCCTTCTTCTTCTTCTGCTGTCTTCATCTGTTGTAATGTTTGTTGATAGTTAATAAGCGCCATTTCTAAAAAATGGAAGGCTTCTTTCAAACCAGCTTTACCATTTTTTTTTGCTTGTTCACAATGTTTTCTCAGTTCCTCAATAGAAAGAGCCATTATAAATCTTTTCTTTTCTTTTCCCCTTCTTTCTTCTTACAACAACCAGAATATTCCAAAGAAAAAATAAAACAGTCCCAAAGTTATCAATCAGTCCAAACCAAGGCAGAGTTCTCACTTTCTCCTCCTAGGGTAGTATCAATCAGAGAAAAAGAAAGTCCAAATCTGTTTCTTAAAATCTTATTGCAATATATTTTAGTCTTCAAATCCTTAAGGCATCTCCTCCAACAAAGTCTTAGCATACAAATATTTTTTTTTTTAGTCCTCTCTCTTCCCACTCATCGCTTAAAGTCAGTTTTCACCTAAAAAAAATAGGTTTCTTAATATTCACTTATTTATTCCGTAGGAAAAGAGGGTAAGCTTTCCTTTCAGCACCATCAAACTGCCCCCTTTTTCCTCTTCTAGAAGGTATCATTCAGAAAGTCATACTTTTCAGGAATTTTGTTAAATATGTCTTAGAGTCCTAGGAACCAAGAATAACTTTCTCCTCTCGAAAACTTTCTCCACTTCCTCCTGCGCATTCTTACCCGGCTGCCAGCTTCTTTGTGGCGGCCATTACGGACCGCCACTGCACCGTCTTGGGAAAAGGGGGTTCTGCCGGCCGGGGAGGGGGTCTGCAACACCCCAAACCCCTCTCCGGATCCCCCCTACCTTCAGCTGCCCCTGCAGGGCAGCCTAGCTCCGCACCCGTCCGGATCTGAGCCCCAAAAGCGGCTAGCGCAGCAGGGATCGCGCAGCTTCGCGAATCCCTGCCACTCGCGAAGCCGACAAACCGGAAGTCTCCCCAGCTGGATGAATTTATTAGTGTTCTATTTCATTGCAGATTACTGACTCAGGCTTAACAACATGTCTTAGCTTTGGTGTTTGCTGTGAAGAAGATTAATGAAAATCCCCAGATCTTAACCAATGTCACCCTAGGCTCCAACATCTACAATACTTATTTTAGCCCAAGACATACCTCTGCAGCCACAACTGAATTAATCTCTACACCAGGTAGATGTATTCCTAATTACAAATGTGATATCTAGAACACTTTGGTATCTGTCATTGGGGGACCGAGTTCTAATGAACTCCTGAACATGGTTACCATCCTGAAAAACTACAAAATTGCACAGGTAAGTGACTTTATGAAGCTGGAAATATTTTTGAAAGAAAAAAAAACAGATCCTCTTGGAAATTGAAGTTGATTGCATTGATTTTATTATTTATCGGGAACCCTCAGAAATGCTTATTTGAACACATTAGCTAAATTAGTTCTGGAAACTGGATAATTTTATTGCAGAAACAAAAACTGGCCATGAATCATGCGAGGAAAAAACCTACATTGTTTCCCTTCTGCTTCCATTTATTTAGCTTGCTTATAGCTCTGCTCCTGAGATGAATACTTAAAAATAATCTGCTTTCTTCCATTGGATGTTCCCAAATGCAATTCATCAGTACAAGGGGATCCTCCACTTTTTGCAGCACTTTGGATGGACCTGGATTGGGGTGTTGTATCTTGATACTGGCAGCGTGACAGATACACTGTTAAGGAATGTGCTTCCCATGTTTTCCAAAAGTGGCATTTGTTTTGATTTTGTATCAAAACTGGCTGTAGAGTTGTAATTGCAGGAATGTTCTTATCTGGATGGCAAACCTCAGGTAATGAATGTTTGCAAAGCAAATACAACTCAGGCAAACAAAGTCACTAATGTAAAGGAGGATTAGGGAGAGGAAGTAAACATATGTTAGACTTTAACTAGAGATAATTAATTGTGTTAATTACGATGCTAAACAGTAATGAAAGTTAAGTAATAACCAAAGTTAACCAATGTTGGAGGATTACTGAAAATGTGTATAAATGCAAGACTGGACTCCAATAAAGTTCATCATGATTCATTTGATCATGATCAAACACCTCGACTGCCTCGTCATTACAACAAGTGGCACCTGAAGAGGGACCCTCTTACTTCGTCCGGCAAGGATTTGGTGCACCTTCAACCCTTTGTGGTTTCTTCAACCTTTTTTGGTTTCTGTAAGTACGGGGTCTTCGCTTTCTGAGGAAAAAAGGAAGCATGTAGATGAATTAGGCTATTTGTTGAAGAAAAATAATACTGAGCTACCACAGAAAAATCTCTTAAGGCTGGTCCAAGAGATTGCAGCTCAGTGCTTATGGTATCCAGAAGAGGGATCTTTAAAATTAACTGATTGGGAACGTATTGGGAAAACATTGCATACTGAACCTAGAGCAAAAATAGAAGTTTTGCAGGTGTGGCATTTATGTAGGCATGCAATTGAAAAATTTGGTCACAATGAACTTTCTCTTTTAACACCTCCACCTTCATGTTATACTAATGTTGTCATTTATCCCTCTTCACCTGAATATATGTCTTCCATTCCCTCAGCTCTTGCAGATACAGGGCAAAAGCCTCCTGACTCTATTGTTCAGTCTTCTTTTCAGAAAATGGTTGAGACTTGAAAACAGGATGCCTCTGTCTCAGGAACCGAACTTGCAGAATTACTGTCTGCTTGTCCAGTACAATATCATCCTGGTCAGGGGCCACAGCTTGGACTGCAAGTAGCAGAATGGGAGGGTGTGCCTTATCAGATCTTAGGAGAGTTAAAAAAGGTAGTTACAGACTATGGGATTAGTGGTAATTTTACAAGAGGACTTGTAGAAGGAATAAAAAATGTTTATACAATGATTCCTGAAGATTGGAAGCAAATATCACTTGACTCCTCCAGCAGTCTCTCTCACTCCTCCCCAGCCACAGCCAGTAGTGCTGGGATCAATTTAATCACTCAAGAGGAAATTGAGTTTAAATTTCCCTTGGAAGTTAAAATAGTTCCATCTCAATTTAAAGGACCTCTTCCTTCAGGATTAGGTGGCTTAATTTTGCCTCATTCTTCTGCACACAAAAAGGGCTGTTTTGTTGTGCCTGGTGCAATAGATTCAGATTACACTGGTATCATTATGATTCAGATTTGGGTGAATCTTCCTCAAATTGTTCCTTGTAATTCTTCTGTTATTAGGGTTATTAGATACTGGAGCCGATGTTACTGTCATCTCCTCTTTACAATGGCCAGTACAGTGGCAAAAATGACAGTTTCTTTATTGTGGGGAATAGGAGGTTCTACAGCTGCTTGGCAGAGTGTTCAAGAAATTAACGTTACAAAATCTGCTGGTAAGTCTTTTTTCCTACAACCATACATTCTAGATATTCATACTAATATTTGGAGCCATGATATCCTTTCTCTTCTTAATGCTCATTTGATTCTTGATGATGGCTTTTCTTCTTAAATGGCTCTGTTCTAAACAGGTTTGGGTTGAACAATGGCCATTATCAAGGGAAAAACTTGCTGCTTTACAACAATTGGTTCAAGAACAATTGGCTGCTGGTCATATAGAACCTTCTACTAGTCCTTGGAATACTCCTGTTTTTGTTATAAAAAAGAAAAATGGGAAATTTCACCTCTTGCAGGATTTATGAGAAATTAATAAATGTATCCAACCCATGGGTCCCTTACAATGTGGTCTACCAAATCCTAACTTAATTCCTAATTTTTATAAATTATTGGTAGTTGATCTTAAAGACTGCTTTTTTACTATACCTTTGCAGCCTCAAGACAAAGAAAAAATTGCATTTACTGTCCCAGTTTTTAATAATAGCATGCCCATAAAACGATATCATTGGTGCGTGTTGCCTCAGGGAATGCTTAATTGACTTTGTCAATATTTCGTGGATAATGCTCTTCAACCTTTAGGAATAAAATTCCTTCCTATTTAGTCTATCATTATATGGATGATTTTGATGAATCTAAGTTGTTAAAAGAGTTAATGGATATTGTGGCACAACAGGGATTGTATATAGCCTCAGACAAAATTCAAAAGGTAGAACCTTATACCTACTTAGGACATAGAATGTTGCATAATTGCTCCATTCCAATTCTTCCTGAATTACAAGTACAGAAATCATATACATTAGTACAATGGCAAAAATTACTTGGCATTATTAATTGGGCACGCCTATTCTTCTACATTACAACTGGTGATATGTTGCCCTTATTTCAGTCTTTGAAGGGAGCACTATCACCAGGAGATCTAGTTGCATTAACTGATCTTCAAAGAACATGCCTTCAAGAAATATTGAATAAGTTTAAGCATCAATATGTGGACAGGATAACATCCTTAACAATAGGACTTTGTTTAGCTATTCTTCCTACTGCACCCTTACCCACGGGATGTCTTTATTCTAATGCCTCTCCACAAGCAGCCAACATTCATGAATGGATTAATTTGTCAGCTACTCCGCCTAGAAACATTTATCCTTATCAATCAGAATTAGAGGATTTGATTATTAAAGGTCGTAAACGAGCCTTACATCTTACAGGACAGGATCTCATTAGCATAGCTTTCACTCGTACAAAAGTTGAACATGAGCATTTGATGATGATTTCAGAATCATATCAGATAGCCTTTTCTCAATATGTGGGAAACATATTGTATTCTTTACCCAAGGATCCTAGAATAGTGGTTACCACTACTTTAAATCTGGCCTTTTCTTCCATTTTTGTGCGAAATCCTATTTCTAAAGCTCTTAAAATTTTTACTGATGGCTCACCTACAAGGGGTGTGGTCATCTGGCAGATTCAACAACAATGGTATTCTAAATTTACTGCCACGCAGACTTCAGCTCAACGTTCTGAACTGGCTGCTGTGATTTTGGCTTTACAATTGTTCAATGATCAACCTATTAACTTGATTGTTGATACTCAATATGTGTATTTAGCTATGCAATCTCTTCCCTTTTCTTATTGTGCTCTCTCTTTGGATAAGAATTTGTTATCCTTGTTTTTATCTTTAAAGAATAGTTTGGAAACTTACTTGTATTCTTTGTATGTAGAACACATTCGGAGTCATACTCCCTTTACTAATGCCTTGACTGAAGGAAATCAGAAGGCAGATAAATCCTTAAAGGATGTTGTGTCTTTGTTTGTTGATCCTGTTGATAGCCATTCTTATTTTCATCAAAATGCCAAACCGCTTGCAAAGCAATTTAAAATTTCATTATCTCAAGCCCGGATATTGTCCGTGCTTGTTCAGCTTATCAGCAACTGGCAGTTCCCTTTCCAGTGGGTGTCAACCCACGAGGAACCCAAGCTAATCAAATTTGGCAAATGGATGTAACTCAATTTTCAACCTTTAAGCCATACTGTTATCTTCACACATCTATTGACACTCATTCACATTTCCTTTGGGTTACTGCTTTAAAACATGAACGTACTTCAGATGTTATTTCTCATTGCCTATCCTATTTTGCTGTAATGGGTCAGCCTTCTCAGTTTAAAACTGACAATGGCCCCGCTTATATTAGTAAGGAATTTCAAACCTTTTGTCAGAAATGGAATATTACTTTAGTGCATGGAATTCCTTACAACTCTCAGGGTCAGGCTATAGTTGAGCGACCTCATCGTACCTTTAAGGCATTGCTTCAAAAACAATTACAAACTGAGTCTGGCCCTTACCATCTGCGAAAGATTCAAAATCTCATGTAGCATTATATACTTGGAATTATTTAACCTTTTTAGATTCTCTTGCAGACTCACCTGTTAATTTGCATTTTCGAACTACTGAATCTTTAGCAAGGCCTTTGGTAAAGTATCGCCAAGCTCCAGATCCAACCTGGAAAGGCCGTACACCACTGATCACCTGGGGTCACGGTTACGCTGCCATGGAAGATCCTTCTACTGGACAAGTAGTGTGGGTTCCAGCGCGCTGTGTTCGTCCTTATCATGGCATGGCATCAGAGCCTTCACAACCCAATTCCAGATTTCAATCTTCATCTGAACACAGAAGTCTGTCTTCCAAGGTCGAAGCACCTGCAACCCATCACTTGGGGCCAGGTTAAATCTACTACATATCAAGCTCAACAACAACTGCAACAGGCCTCATTACCTCAGACTCCTGAAAATATTGTTGCTGCTATTTTTGCTATTATTACTGCTAATTCTGTTACAATTTTACTTTGTATTTTCTTGTTTATGGTTAATGGTTTTTCTGCTCAAAATGACACTTCTGTGGTTCATCTTAACCCTAATTTGTGGGTTCGTCATGCCCAATATATGTTTATGACCCATGGCACAAATATTACTTTATACTATGAGCCCCCAATGGCATTTGGTCAAATTTCTTTTACCCCTAACTTGATCATGTCTTCTACATTTATTGTCTCACAACTACAATCTATTTCACACTCCTGGCTATTTTCTAAACCCCCTATGCAATTGAATTCTGTCCGTTGCCGTTATTTGAAAATTAGTCAATTTACAAGGGGTCTGTGTTTCTGTTGTCACGCTAAACACACTTGGCTTCATAAGTGGTCTGATTATGATGCTACTCAGCACATATTTAAAAAGCTAGAGAATTATAGTTATTGTTCTAACTACTATTGGTTGTCAGGTACCTTTAATTCTTCTTTGTATGGACTTAATATAGCTCCTGATATGTATCCTGACAATTTTTCTATTTTTAATGTGGTTCTTTTTTGATAAATATGCTACTAATCTTCATCCTCAGAATTTTTCATTCTTTGAATAAAACTATTGAGGATGAGCTTGCCAATTTACAATCATACATTCAAAATAATATCCATGCTCAGTACTCACTTTTTGAGTGGCTAACCAATTGGCTCCCTGATTGGTCTTGGCTCAGACAGTTTTTCTTTTATGTTATAATTATTATTATTGTACTAATTGTAACCTGTTGTTTTATTCAATGTATTCCAAATTTATTTGCATTGTTTCATCCTACTTCCCCTCTCTTACTCCCTCCCAATTGCGATACATTCATAAATCTTTGAATCCTCCATTTAAAATAAAAAACGAGGATATGTAGAGTTGTAATTACAGGAATGTTCTTATCTGGATGGCAAACCTCAGGTAATGAATGTTTGCAAAGCAAATACAACTCAGGCAAACAAAGTCATTAATGTAAAGGAGGATTAGAGAGAGGAAGTAAATATATGTTAGACTTTAACTAGAGATAATTAATTGTGTTAATTACTATGCTAAACAGTAATGAAAGTTAAGCAATAACCAAAGTTAACCAACATTGGAGGATTACTGAAAATGTGTATAAATGCAAGACTAGACTCCAATAAAGTTCATCATGATTCATTTGATCATGATCAAACACCTCGACTGCCTCGTCATTACAACAACTGGCTACAGGATTCCTTGATAATTTTGATGAAGTAGTAGAAGCAACTGGGGAAACAGTCCAACTTCTCTTGACCTCCACAACTAATACAGTTATTGTTCAGGGTGAATTTCAGATATTGTTTAATTTAAGGACTCTCCTCAAAGTAGCAGAAGTTGCGGAAATACTATATTATTTCAAAGTCTGGATTACGACAGCTGATGTGGATTTCACCTCTGTTCCCATACAAAGAGGCTGGGACTTAAATTTTCTTCATGGCTCGATATCTTTGGCAGTGAATACAAATGATATTTCTGGATTCTACCAATTTCTTGAAAAGAGGAACCCACCATTGGTGAAAAATGATGACTCTTTGAGAGAAATCTGGCAACAAGCATTTAATTGCTTCTTCCCCAGTTTTACCAGTGAAGTGACAGGTATGGACCTCTGCACAGGGAAGGAGCAACTAGAGTCTCTCTCCATGACTGTGTATGGAATGCAGATTTTATTTATTTATTTATTTTTATTTATTTATTTTTGTCAATTATTTACAAGATAATAGGTATAAGTAAAAACATAATTATGAATACATGGGTGCATATAAGAAAAATAAAAATAAAATAAAACAAACAATAGGACAGCGACAGTAGGCATGTTGGTGTGCTTATGCATGCTCATCTGTCATCTGTGTCATCTGTGAGATAACTGCTCACAGCTACAGTGTCTACTATGCTGTTTATGCCATTGCACATGTTTTGCATGCGATGAAATCCTCAATGTTCAACCAAAGATCAAAGATGGACGGATGGAGACAGAGCCTTAATCAACAAATATGGAAGGTACTGCCAACACTATTGGTGACCCATAAAGAATACTTACTCTGTCGGGGAATCTATAAGCAGAAGGCTACACATTGAAAAAAGCTATCTGACACAGTTTTGTATACCATCCACAGTCATTGCTGTTGAGATGGGTAGTTGTATAAATTTGATCATCATCTTGTTGTGAATGAATTATTCAAATATATTTAGGCTATTTAAGGATATCTCTTTATATAGTCATGAGCTTTAGAAAAACAGGAAATGGTGAGACCGCCTTCTATATTTTCACTAGTGGCTTATTATTCTGTGAATATTTACTTTCATACTTATTTCCCAAACTTCATTCTGATCAAGTAAAACAAACATACATAAGTAAAGCACATACATAAGCAAGTCAATGCTGACATTATTGACATTACTGCATAAAGAACAGCCTTAGATACCAATGATAGGAAGAATTGGAATGAACTCTTTACCTAAAGACTCTCTCTTTGAGGGAAATGGGCAGACCAAGAATGTGAAATATTTTATAAATACATTTGATAATATAAATATTATTTTATAAATAATTTTATAAATGCATTTGAGCTTCCGGTTTGAGCTTCTTCGGCGACAAACATAAATCCGCGATTGTGCGTGGTTTTGTTCTGGGCTCGCCGCTGGAGCGCCCCGAGCCGGCTGGTTTCAGGGCTAAGCCACCCCGTAGAGGTGGTGAAGAGGAGGGAGACTGCCAGCAGGGTTGAGGAGAGCCTCATTTCTCCTCCTCAGCTGGCCATTACTCCCTTTCCCGAAGGCGGTTGCAGCGGTGGTCAGAAATGGCCATCTCAAAGAAGAACTCGACCGGAAAAGAATGTACAGGAGGAAGAAAAGAAGTGAAAGTTTTGGCTGACCGGGTTAAATTGCAAAAGCAACAACTAAGGTACCCTGGAATTTAAACTAAAAAAAATTAATAACATCGTTCCCAAAGAAGATTCTGAAGCAGTAAAGGAAAGTGAAAAGGGAAAGGTTTGGGTTCATTTTCTTCCCTTCCTTTCCCTGTACTGACAACTAAGAGACTTAAATAAGAAATCAGAAAAAAAATCCACTTTGACATCAACAGGCAATTAAGCTGAAAATAAAACAAACTGTCAAAGGGATAATAAAGATTTCTGGACACTAAAAAAAAAAATTAAGCAGGAAAGGAGAGAAAAAGAATAAAAGGACAGGATATGGAAAAAAGGGAGGAGACTGCCTGGAATTAAAAGAAATCTACAGTAAAACTTCAACAAGACTTCTAAAAGATACATTTTAACTGAAACTTAGATACCAATGATAGGAAGAATTGGAATGAACTCTTTACCTAAAGACTCTCTCTTTGAGGGAAATGGGCAAACCAAGAATGTGAAATATTTTATAAATATATAAAACTAAACCTAGTTAGTGGTAGATAAAAAGTCAATCCAATTTGACTGGTACTACAGGATAGTTCTACCTTTTAGGATAGTGATGATAACATTCTATTTGCAAAGTCTAGACTAACCCACCTTGGTTGTGCTTAGTAAGACTTTGCTGAAAATTTTAAAGCCAGTATCAAGTCTCCTTTGATAACACCTTTGTTCCTGGTGATTTCATGTTCCTATCAAACTAATTTTCTTGGCAATCCTTGTTTTGAAAGTTTTCTCCCAATATTCCTATTTAGTTTATGATTCTCTCAAGAAGATTAGATAAATATGTTAAGTCATCCCAAAGATTGCCTTATTTCCCAAGAAATAAGATGACAATGCCATTGAGCCAATTTAAAAGATTGAAAACCACAAGATATTTTTCAATAAGCCAGACAATCCATGAGACTCCACTTCTCCATTTTTTAAAATTTCTTTTAACTTGAACTTAACTAACAGCCAGGGTTTTTTTCCCCATCTCTTCTGCTTTTTATGGGTGGGCGACTTTTTTCCCTTTGTGTAATTATAGAAATTGCATAGAATATGACAATGGTGGCTAATCTTTTTCATGTTGTGTGCCAAAAGTGTACTCACGTGCATGCATGGATGGACCCGCATACCTGCACCCATGATGCAATGCGCATGCAACTCCCCTGCCCCATGTGCATGTACGTGTGATCCCCTGTGTATGCACTGCATGCCTCTGTGCATGCGCATGTGACCCCTGCACCGCACACCTCTGCATATGTTCACACAACCCCCCGCATGCCTCTGTGCATGCGTGCACTTCTTGCATGCACGTGTCTCACCCCATGCATGTGTGGAAGATACTTCTGGGTGACCTCATGTGCTAGCAGAAGTGGCTTTGCGTGCCACTTCAGCATGTGTGCCATAGGTTTGCAATCACAGAGATATGATATCAACAGTCTCCTCTCCGCTGCTGCTGGTTCAGACCAGTTCTAGCGAACCATTAGTTCCAACGATCAGCTGGCCCTGCCCACCTGCACCTGCCCTATCCTGTCCTATATTTCCCTGTTTTTCAACTCAGCTGATTCACACAGCACAGTGGATTTCTGTGCCTCAGCTATTTTACTTACCTGTGCTGCCCTAGAAGGTGAACTGTAGAAGTTAAAAATTGGTGCTTTTTGAATGCTGTGCACGCTCACAAAACTAGTTGTTAAACTGGTTGCAGTCAACCACCACTCCTCTTCATCTTCAGCTGTAAATTTACATAACATATACAAAATAATAAATATAAATTACACTACATTGAAATACATTACGGTATTTTTCAAGTCTTTTTCTTCCATTTAGATCCATCACTTTCTTAGACGTCTGTCATTTAATACCAGCAGTGGAGCAATTATTTCTTTTGATAAAAATGGTGAATTAATAGGAAATTTTGACATCATCAACTGGGTCACATTCTCAAACCAGACTTTTCTTAGAGTCAAAATTGGAAGGATAGACCCACAGGCTTCCTTAAACCAACTGTTGACTATTTCTGAAAAGAACATTGTCTGGCCAACCCAGTTTGAGCAGGTAGAATCCATGTCATTCCAATATCTTTTTATTTTCTTACTCAAAATTGTTCAAAATATTGGACTCTGTTAAGCCTGGATTCCCCAACGGGTGTTAAGGAAAACAAACTAAACAGAATGTGCAGCGAAGTCAGATAGGAAGACAGGTAAATGTGTGAGATAAGTTTTCTAGTTAACACGCAGTAAAAATACAGATACGCTTGTGCTATCAAAAATATTGTTTATTCCATTTAAGAATTATAGCATAGTCATTATAAACAGTCCATTAGTCATATACCAAATTCAGTCAAGTCTTGTCGAGGATACTCTAATTGCAAAGTCCATGTCGAATAGCCAGTGTCAGTACACATATAATAAATCTGTCCAAAACTTATCTTCTCTCCGTTGAGAAATATCTTCAAAGTAATCCAACACTTCTTCTCCTCCCCGATCCAGCAAGAACGCAGTCTTCAATAAGCCAGCCAGTAAGTAGCCAGAGAGTGCCTTGCTGCTTATATAGTACTTTTACAGCTGCACCCTTAATTACATTCCTTTAGCTTAAAGTCACATACACTTTATCTGACAAACCATGATTCATCATTTTATTATCTTTACCCAAAACAGTTAGGGTAAAACAATGTTATCCCTAACATTCTCCCCTTTTGGGTAATAATAATAAATATTACAATAATATATCCATTTACACTTTCAAATCATAATTGTCACAACTCTCTTTAAATTTTACAACACCTTGTGCTTTTGTAAACTGGTCTGCAATATTTTCTTCCGTCATGCAGTACTCAAGTTTAATTAGACCATTTTTAACAGATTCTCTAACATTTAAGTATCTTAAATCAGTATGCTTTGATCTAGTCTTTACAGCAATATTAGTAGCTAATTGTATAGCTGCCTGGTTGTCTTCGTATACAATAATAGAATCTTTAACAGTTATACCCATGTCTAATAATAACTGTTTGTACAGAATTAAGTCAGTACATAGTAATGACAGACATGAAAATTCTGCTTCCATCATTGACAAGCTAATATGCTGTTGTCTGATTGACCTCCACCCTATTAGTGTCTTACCAAATAATATAGCCATCCCAGATGTTGATTTTCTAGTGTTTATGTCAGTTGCAAAACTTGCATCTGCATAGGCACTAAGATTCAAATCACCTTTTGGCTCTAGATACAATGCGTGGTGCATTGTTCCTTTAAGATATCTTAAAATTCTCTTTAATGCTTGCCAATGACATTGATGTGGATCATTATTATATCGTGCCAGCTGATTAATACTATAAGCTATATCTGGCCTAGACCAATTGCTTATATATGATAAGCTACCAATCAAAGATTGATATATGGTCTTATCAAATTTGGGACTTTGAGCATCCATTTTGCAAATTTCCTGACATTGGAGTCTTTGCAGGCTTACAAAGTTCCATTTTATATAATTTAATTAATTGGCAAATTTTATCCTCTTGTGATATCTTAAATCCTTTTGTGGTTTTGTTAATTGTCAATCCTAGATACTTTTTAATTTCACCTAAATGTTTTAATTTTATCCTTTTGGCTAATAATGAAATAATCTCAGTAGCTTCATTATTGGTCTTAGTAATCAAAGCAATATCATCTGTAAATAATAACAATAATGATACCGTTCCATTATTTTCTCTTTTAAACATACATGGATCTGCTAAACCAGATTTAAACCCTATATTGTTTAATTCTTTCGCAATATATTGGTTCCATTCATAGCCAGATTGTTTCAATCCATATAAACTCTTCTTGAGTTTCCAACAATCTTTGCTATTTACTTTATTATCATTTATACCAACTGGTTTTTTCAAATATATTGTATGCTGCAATGGTGCATGCAGATATGCAGTTTCTACGTCTAAATGGTTAATTATATAATTATTCTTAGCTGCCCACACTAAAGCGGCTCTTAAAGTTGTAGCCTTAAGATTTGGTGCAAATACCTCATCATAATCAAATACATTTTGGTTAAATCCTTGTGCTACTAACCTAGCCTTATAAATTACTTTCCCATTATTTCCAGTCTTTACTTTAAATATTCATTTGCACCCAATGGATTTTTCTCCTGGAGGTAATTTGGTTTCTTCATAAACCTTCATTTCCTTTAATGAATTTAACTCTTTTTCCATTGCCTTTTGCCAATTCTCCTGATCCTTAGCAGGATACATTTTAAGTTCATCTATGCTAGAAGGAACTTTATTTACTTGGCATACAATACTCGCCTGATATCTTTCAGGTGGTTTAGTTATACGCGTTGTGCGTCTAGGTATAACAGGACTAACAGGTGGACTTTCCTTTATTTCCTGTTCTTGACTATCTATCTCTTCTTGATCAATTATTTCCTCTTGATCTGGTTCTATTTGCTCTTCATGGACTTCTTCTTTAATTGGACTTTTCTTATAACTAGTCTTTTCTTTCTGCCTCTTATAGTGTTCTATAATAACATCATTATCTGAATCCTGCTCTAATCTATTCCATCCTATATGTTCTAGGAATTGTGCACTAGCACTGCAGTATACTCTAGATGTACCTGGTTCCCAGAATCTATAAGATCTATGGTTTGCTTGATATCCAACAAAAATTAATCTTTTGGCTCTACGTTGTCCTTTGTGCCTGAGTTGTGTAGGGATATGCACCCATGCTGGTGCACCAAATGTGTGAATATAACTCAAATCAGGTTTCCTACCATGCCACAGAGTGAATGGTAATTCACCTGTTGTTGAATTAACAACATTGTTTAATATGTGATTACCACACATTATAGCTTCTCCCCACAAATTGTCAGGTAATCCAGAATCAGATAACATTGTCCTTCCCATTGATTGCAGTGTTTGGCCTCGTCTCTCTATAAATGCATTATGCTGAGGCCTATATGGTGCAGACTTTTATGTTGAATACCTGCCATTCTAAGTCTATTCTGGAATTTATTATTTGTAAATTCCGCACCATTATCTGTTATAAGAGTTACTAATTTCTTTTAGTTTTTCTCTCTGCAAATTTTAACCAATTAGAGAAATTTGTATACGTTTCAGTTTTTCTCTTCATTAGAAAACAGAAACCATACCTAGAATAGTGGTCCATTATGCTTAATATGTATCTAGCACCACCTACACTTGGCTTTTTAGGACCTATTATATTGGCAAATACTACCTCTAAAGGCTCTTTGGTAGTAAATCCATCAAATCTATTTGCCGGTATAACTTTGCTTTTGTTTTGATTACAAGCAGAATATTGCAAATACTTATTACAAGGTTTCAAACTTATTCCTTTAGATAGTTGAACAGTTCTCTTAATCATTTTAAAATTTAAATGACCTAACCTTTGGTGTAACAAGTGAATACATTCATTATGAGGTTTCTTATTTTCATAAACTGTGTTAGCCAACTCTAAACCATTATCAATTAACACATATAAATCACCTCTTAAAGATGCAGTAATTTTCTTACCTTCTTTTTCAATTAAACAAGTATCTCCCCTAAAGGTAATTATGTATCCTAATGTAACCAACATTCTAACTGAAAGCAAATTAAATTTAAGTTGAGGTACATATAACATTTTTACGTTCTCATTTATATAAGAACAATGTGCAATACCTTCACCTTTTGCTTTGATATTCCATCCGTTTGCTAATGAGATATGCTGTGAACTCATGGACATTTTTACAAATTTTTTGTTATCATTTGTAATACAGTGGGACGCACCACTGTCAACCACCCATAAATTATTTTTTACAACTCCATTACTATACATTGCTAACTCATAATTCTTATTTCTTCTTTGATGGCTTACAGCATTCTGGCTTGCATTCTGGCGCTTTGGTTTCTTACAAAATCTTGCAAAATGTCCTCTCCCTCCACAATTAAAACACTTTTTAATTGCGTATGCAGTAGGAGATTCATTATCTTCCTTTTGAGGTTGCTCCCTCCTTAACTGATCTCTTTCAAGCCTTCTTCTGGCCTCTTCAATCAATCTGCCAGTGATATCAGTTAAAGTTAGACTTTCTTTAGGTAATATTTCAAGGGAAGTTACGTAGTCATCAAAACTTTCGTCTAATGAAGATAGAATTATGTAGACCTGGTGTAGCTCAGAGAAAATTAACTCCTTCTCATGAAGTTCTTGGAAAATGCTTTTCATAGTATTCAAATGACTCAGCATATCACCATTCTTTTGGAGATACGTGCGGAAAAGCTTCCGTGTTAGATTTATGTGAGCACCAACGTTATCTCGAACATAAATCGTCCTCAGTTTTTGCCAACACCCAACAGCAGTTTGCTCTCCACGTATATGAACAAGCTGCTGATCAGTTAATGATAGTCCTATGATGCAAAGTGCTTGCTCATTTTTCTGTTTAAATTCTTCTATCTTTTTACTATCTTCCTCATCTTCAGGATCCCATTCTTCTACGTTTGGTGGGTTTTCAATTATGTTCCACAGACCTTCTCTTCGTAGAAGTAGACTACATTTCATAGACCATGAAACATAGTTTGTTCCATCCAGCTTGGATATAAGGGACAAACTTTGTACACTGTCTTGTGCCATATTTCACTATATGGATATAAAACTATAATTGATAAACACAGCTGTCTGTTTACTGTAACGTGTAACAACACAAAAATCTCACTTTTTACATAAACCTGTTTTTATCCTAGTTAAAACTGACTTTGCAGTCTCTCTGGGCCCATAACCAGTGTTAAGCCTGGATTGCCCAACGGGTGTTAAGGAAAACAAACTAAACAGAATGTGCAGCGAAGTCAGATAGGAAGACAGGTAAATGTGTGAGATAAGTTTTCTAGTTAACACGCAGTAAAAATACAGATACGCTTGTGCTATCAAAAATATTGTTTATTCCATTTAAGAATTATAGCATAGTCATTATAAACAGTCCATTAGTCATATACCAAATTCAGTCAAGTCTTGTCGAGGATACTCTAATTGCAAAGTCCATGTCGAATAGCCAGTGTCAGTACACATATAATAAATCTGTCCAAAACTTATCTTCTCTCCGTTGAGAAATATCTTCAAAGTAATCCAACACTTCTTCTCCTCCCCGATCCAGCAAGAACGCAGTCTTCAATAAGCCAGCCAGTAAGTAGCCAGAGAGTGCCTTGCTGCTTATATAGTACTTTTACAGCTGCACCCTTAATTACATTCCTTTAGCTTAAAGCCACATACACTTTATCTGACAAACCATGATTCATCATTTTATTATCTTTACCCAAAACAGTTAGGGTAAAACAATGTTATCCCTAACAGACTCTTCTTCATATATTGAAATTTCTGATTGTGCCCTTTTCTTGTTTTATGTCTCTTCCATTCATGGACAGATCCAGCCCATTTCCTTGTGCAATGATAAATGCCATTCAGGCTATAGAAAGACCAAGAAAGAGAACAAAAACATTTGCTGCTATGATTGTATCCCATGTTCAGAAGGGAAGATCCCAAACCACACAGGTAAGAAACCATGTGAATGTATGGGGTCAGCATCGTTTCTCCATTTTCATGTGCTGTATTAATTTGCAATGAAATTTCAAAGTAAGGGTCAGTGCTGGAAATGAAGATATGGCTATAGAAAATCATAAATTCTACTCTGTTGTTTAGGAATGTGATAATTATATTATTATTACTATACTATATTACTATATTCATTAGAATATGAGAACTTCTTCTTTTTTTTTTTTTATAAAAGTTTTATTGATTTTAACAACTTCTGATATTTATTACTATTTATTTATCTCACTCCTATAGTTTTAATTAACTATCTTAGAAAGATCTTGACAAAATAAGAACAAATATGGTAAATCCAATGCAGAATTAATGGATGTATGAATATATATAAAAATGTAGTTTCTTATGGACATTCCTTTAGGAGAAATGTAACCTCATTTATCATGGCAAGAAAGAAGATATATTCCTTTCCACCATTTTGTTTGTGATTTAAAAACAAACTTTAATTGATTATGCAAATTATATTGGAAATGCAATAGACATACCCTCAATTGTTTATATGGTGGAATATATAGATATGTCAAGGATGTTTTGATTTAATACATCCATTTGCTTTTCCAAACATGGATGATTGTTTTCTATGTCCACCTGATCATTATCCAAATAAAGGTCATGATTCATGCATTCCCCAATACATAAGTTATCTATTTTATGAAGGAAATCTGGGCATTGGATTGAGCATCATGGCTTTTGTGCTTTTCACAATTTCTGCACTGGGTGGTGGTGGGATTGGGCATTGAGGTAGCGGTTGGCAGATGGCACACTAGGACACACCATATACCAGAAGAAAACACACACCAACCGCTACCTCAACGCCCAATCCCACCACCACCCAGCACAGACACACTCCGTGGCCAAAACACTAATCGCCAGAACCAAATGCCTGGCAGACAAGACACACATAAAGACTGAACTATGTACCCTGACTAAAGTACTGACAGCCAACGGCTTCCACAAAAGCAAAATCACTGGCTTGATCCACAAAAACACACTGAGACATAATGGAGACCTAGAAGATGAACAGACCTATGGAACAGCTGTCCTGCCCTACATAAGAGGTACTACAGACAAAATCAGTAAGATACTACACAGGCATCACATCAAGACTGCCTTCAAAACAGACAGAAAAATAGCAGCCATCCTTAGAAAACCCAAAGATAAAATTGACCTGGAAAACCAAGGCATATATGAAGTCCCCTGTGCATCATGCCCTGCCACATACATTGGACAGACCAATAGACGAATAAGTACCCACCTGGATGAACACAATAATGCAGTAAAAAAGCTGGAACACACTTCCTCACTAGTCCAACATATGAAAGCCACAGGTCATAGCATCAACTTCAATGGCACCAAAACCCTAGCCACTATAGAAAACCCCAGCCACAGAATTATCAGAGAAGCCATAGAGATTGAAAAAAGACCTGAAAGCATGAATAGAAGAGATGATTCCACCAGACTGTCAATTATTTGGAAGCCTACACTCTCAAACAAAAAAATCTCCACACCACAAGCCACGCAAACACCTGGGCACAAACAGACCCCCCCCATACCTCCAGCTCAAACACACCTCAACCAGGCACCCAGATGAAACCTAGCTTCCTAATAAATGATAGCCGTTCATTTACTTGGAGCCAAGCCGCACTTAGAGCCTCCAATACAGGAACACAATGTTGCCAGCCAATCAAGACACAAAAAAAGCCACAAAACAGACAGAAGATATTAGAAACACCAATCAAGTAGAACACAGCAAACTCCAAGACCAATAAACACAGACCAAGACTCCCAACCAATCAGGATGAAAAAAAACCATTCTGGCACAGCAGTAGGCTAGCCCCAAATTTAAAACTGAAACACCTGTAAAAGTCTGACTCAAAGATGAACACAATACAGAAGCCTGATGATGGCAGATGAGATTCTGCCAAAACGTTGCTACAACTTTAAAAGCACAAATATAATGACGTGGCAAAATACCCGAACAAAGCTGAATAACATACATGTAAGTACCCACGAAAACTTAATAAATACACACACACACACACACACACACACACACACACACACAAGTATATGGTGGGCTACAAATATTTTAACAACCAATTCTCTGCCCTAATGACTGGGCTGAGTGGGTGTGGCTGAGTAGGTGTGACTGGGTGGGTGTGGCCAACTCAACATCGCTCATGTCAAGGGGCACTTCACCCAGCCCCTCACCTACCCACAACAACAAAGAGAACAAAGAGAGAAGCAACGAAAAATTGAGGAGAAATTTCCTGACAGTGAGAACAATTAACCAGTGGAACTGCTTGTGTTCAAAAGTTCTGGGTGCTCCAATCTCTGAAATGGTAAAGGGTCCCTTCTAGTATTATTTTGATTTGGCATCCTCAGTTTTCCTGCCTGAGCAAAGGGTTAGAGTAGAAGACCTCCAAAGTTCTGTTATTCTTTTATTCCTGAGCTAAATAGCTAAGACCCTCACTGGGACCCTAACTCTTTTGCTCCCTTTGGACTAATGTTAAAGAGCTCCCTCTAGACATTCCTTTTAATAAGATTTTTAGAAACCTGCAGTTGAAAGTTCTTCATGTCTCCTTACCCTGAAGACCCAATTTAATTTGGAATTTAATCCCAAACTGATTGCCCTTTCAGCATTTCTCTTGGCACTTCTCCAAAATGCACCCCCAAGAAGCCACATATCTCTCTCCCTCTCCCTCCCTCCCTCCCTCCTTCCCTCCCTCCCTCTCTCTCTCTCTCTTTTTTTCTCTCTCTCACACACACACACACACACACACACACACAGGTTGGATTGGATATCTCTCCTCACCCTCCCTTCCTCCTTCCCTGGTTTAGGCTTAGAAAGTCTGCCAGTGCTGTCTCATTTGGCAATGCTTAAGGGGAATTAGGGACTAGAGACAGTTGATATTCTCATCTCTGCTACAAGTGAGGCTGTCAGAAAGTCTTTTTGGCAGGCACGCTCAGCCTCTCAGCACTAATAAGAGATGCAGCTCTATTGCCCAGGGGAGGAAAAGCCTCTCATTTTGCTGCTATCTGCAAACCATAACTGGATATGGACTTAAGGGTGGTGTGGGCGGGTCCATTCAAGGCACAGAAGTTCTGCCGCTAGCCCGGCATCCCACTTGAGCCATGTTTTTTCCCCACAGGGGGGCTACTGTAATGGGAAGCATACCTCTGCCTGCATAACTAGAGGGAGACTCTCCACTCCACAATGGTGTCAACTCGTAAAGCTTGCTCTCAAGTTGCCATAAGAAGAAGAGGGGGGTGATCTGATGAGAGCAGTTTGGTTGCTATGAACAGAAGCACGTTCCACACATACTTTTCTCCAGATTGTGTCTCAGGTTAACAGAGCCAGCTGAAGAGGCATGTTTTCTACACCCGGTGAAAGTGCTCCATTGGAGAATGTGATTTATGGCATACCCTTGGAGGAGCAGGGAAAGGGTCATAGGTGGGCAGTAAATTACATAGGCAGAGCCAACTGCACTTAAGAAAAGTGCTGACATGTTCCTCCTAATAAATAATTGGATATCTTTTGAAACTTCGCTCAAGGCTAATGAATTGATTAGGGCATCCATCGGAACCCTGACAAATGGTTTGAAAGCGGCTCCTCTGCCACCTCCCCATTTCCCCACTGCCTTCCCCAACACCTCCTCCCATTGCAAATGCAGCATGCCTGGAACACAATAAACCCCATCCACTCACCTCCTGCTGGCAGGCTAGCTAATGGGGTGAGAATTGATGTGGAGAAGCCAGAGGGGCACCAATCTATATTTTCTGTATTATATCTATCTATATAAAAATTTAATGTGGAAATACCCTATGCATATGAGTTATTTCAAATATAAGAATACAGCAATCAGGAATATAATTTGCTATTGGCATGAAATAATAGGAATAGGAGTATTTGGGCAAAAATATTATTGTGTTTTTCAAATTCAGATTTATGGAGCCATGACATTAAGCAGCCAAATCAAGTATAGGATCCAAAGATCATAATGTTTAAAAAGAAGAGCAGAAAGGACATACAGGTTTTTCAGAAAATAAATTAGATCACTTCACTTATAACTTTTTCATTGTGGATAGTTTGGGTTTCCTAAATTGTGGTGTAATAAGCCAATGCAATAAAAAGAGAAAGTATTTGAAAATTGTGATGCTCTTTCAACCATGACACTCTTTTCAAACCATCATGTGGCTTATGCTGATTTTCATATACTGAGTTACACATGAGTTTAATGGAACTTGATCTCATGGACTGCACTAATTGTGCTGAGTGGAAAAAAGACACAGATAACGGCAGCATAGTAAACACCATCATACAGCAGTGTTGGATTTAATTATTATCTTAATAGAAATTTGTCAAGTCCTTTCCCCAGCTCCCCATACTCCCTGTGGGTATATAAGATTCAATGAAAATTAAAGTATGTTTATTTAAATAATCCCTGTGACAGATATGAGGATGTTGTGCTCCATCAGCTCAGTAGAAAAATGTGCATTCTCTACTGTCCTGGTTTACAGCTGATACTTACTTCCAAAATTTCAAGCTATTCTGTCACCTATACGGAAGATGGAAATTTGTTTTTGGAAAGGAAATAAATCATTTGCAATTGCAATGTTTTGGGTATTCATATTACATTTGCTTCCTGGAAATGTCTGCCACATTTGTTTTGCAAAATGCCATAGCAATGACCAAAGCATTATTCTTCACAAATATTATCAACCAGGAGAACACCTTATTGGTGCTATAGTTTCGCGGTATATAGTGGTTTTTGAAGAGGCCAAATTCACAAGACATCCCTTTCATGATTTGATCTCTGAATTCACGTAAGGAACTGAAATTTGAAAGCCATAGAATGATTCTATTCTAATAAAAATTAGAAAGCATTGTACTAGTTGTTGAATTTTCCACAACATCTATATATTTGTATCTATATCGATATTGAAGAAGGAAGGAAGGAAGGAAGGAAGGAAGGAAGGAAGGAAGGAAGGAAGGAAGGAAGGAAGGAAGGAAGGAAGGAAGGAAGGAAGGAAGACAGACCATAGTGATTTGTTTCCTATCTGCATTATACATTGTTTGTAATCTAAAGATTTCCAAAGAGTTTCGGTACCCATGAGAATTATGAGTAGTTTCTACTTTTTATTAATTTCCAATCAAATATAAATAGAAAGAGTGCAGTCTTTCTCCTGTTTTATTTGTGGGTGTAAGAGAAAGGTAAAGTGAGAGGAAGATGGAAACAAAGAAGGAGAAAAGTATGCATATATTTTAGTTTGTGTGGGGTAAATTTATTACTGCTAACATTCACACAATACTGTCATTGTGCTGGGTAAAGGTACAAAATCACTCTTCCTCTTTCTTAGTTCAGTATGACATTAGCAGACACATCTTGTATGGAATGCAACTGATCTTTTCTCTGAACCAACTTGACAGTATATATTTCTGATTCTTTTAATTTTCACTTTAGTTCAGTGACTCAGGCTTACCAACACGGGGTAGCCTTGGTGTTTGCTGTAAAGGAAATTAATGAAAATGCCCAGATCTTAACCAATGACACCCTAGGCTTCAAGATCTATAACACTTATTATAATGCAAGATATACTTATGCAGCCACAATGGAACTGCTCTCTACTCCAAGTAGATTCATCCCTAACTATAAATGTGACCTCCAGAATCATCTGATAGCTCTTATTGGGGGACCAAACTCTGAGGAATTCCTGGACCTAGCAAACTTCTTGACCATCTACAAAATTCCACAGGTAACTGACTTCCATTAGCGTTTCATAATCTTTCTTTTTTATTTGAGATCATCAGATAAAGTACACCGTATTGGATAAAAATAGTACATTGTATGGGATAATAGGGTCCTATATAAGCATATATTGAACATAAAATGGTTTTATGAGACAGTAGAGAAGAGACACATTTTTCCTCCTGATTTTCTTCATATCTTTTAGCTTGAATATACCTCTGCTCCAGAGATGAAGATCCAAGATAATATCTTCCACTGGATGTTCCCAAATACAATTCAGCAGTACAGGGAATTCTCCAACTTCTATTGCATTTTGGATGGACATGGATTGGAGTGTTATATATTGAAATTGGCAAACTGTCACAAATATTTCTACAAAATGTGCTTCCCATGTTTTCCAAAAGTGGTATCTGCTTTGATTTCATAAGAAAACTGTCTAATGGCTATCTTACTGACATTGATAAACTAGCAGAAGGGATTCATACAACATTACTTTTTCTCTTTACCCGCGTGTCTAATGCAGTGATTGTTCAGGGTGAATTTCAAAGTATAGTATCCTTAAGGAATTTCCTCAAAATAGCTGAATTTGTAGAAATGCCAGTATATTCAAAAGTCTGGGTTATGACATCAGATGCTGATTACATATCTGTTCCCCT
Organism: Notechis scutatus; assembly: GCF_049901735.1. Classification (NCBI taxonomy): domain Eukaryota; kingdom Metazoa; phylum Chordata; class Lepidosauria; order Squamata; family Elapidae; genus Notechis; species Notechis scutatus. Next base: position 131,621,399 of record NC_142025.1, on the reverse strand, counting down.
TCAAAGAAGTTGGGACTTAAATTTCCTTCATGGATCTTTATCCTTGGCAATTAATTTCAAGGATGTCTCTGGCTTCCATCAGTTTCTTCAAGGAAGGAATCCTGCTTCAGAAAAAGAAGATGGCTTCCTAAGAGAAACCTGGCAACAAGTATTTAATTGCTCCCTCCTGGTTTTACCAGTGTCAGTATGAGTGAGGACATTTGCACTGGAAAAGAGAAGGTAGGTTTTGTTCCTATGTCTGTGCTTGAGATGAGGATGACTGTTCACAGTTACAGTGTCTACATGGCTGCATACTCCATTGCATATGCTTTTCATGCCCATGCCATTGGACAACCGAAGGTCATATGCAAATCATTGGAGACAGAACGTTCATCGACAATTATGGAAGGTAACTTTTTCACTAAACTAGTAAAGTTGTTTGTAGCATCCTTTCCTTGCAATCATAGAACCAAAGAGTTGGAAATGACCTTAAAGGTCCTTTCATCCATTTCCTGCCAATTTCCTAATTTGTTTTTGTTTTTATTTTCATAGAATTATGGAATGAGATGGGTGCCATATAAACTTTAAATTAACAAAGAAACAGACTCTGGTAAAGGTAAAGGTTTCTCTCGCACATATGTGTTTGTAGTTTCCTGCTCTAGGGAAAGTGCTCATCTCTGTTACAAAGCTGAGGAGCCAGCGTTGTCCTAAGATGTCTCCATGGTCTTGTGACCAGCATGACTAATGCTGATGGCGCTGAAAGTTACCTTCCCATCAAAGTGTTCCCTATTTTTCTACTTTCATTTTTACATGCTTTCAAACTTCTAGGTTTGCAGAAGCTGGGACAAGTAACTGGAGCTCACTCCATTATGCAGTGCTAGGGATTTGAACCACCAAACTGCCAACCTTTTTGATCAACAAGCTCAGCGTCTTAGCCACTGAACCACCACGTCCCCTAAACAGACTCTATTTAGTATCAGGTATTCTCTACAACTTTTATGTAAAATCCTTGGAGTAAGGAGATATAAAGCTCTTGCCTCATTTCATTATTTATGCTGGTTTGTTTTTAACTTCTCTTCTCTGGCTTGTTTTATGTTTTATAATGAGTAAGGGACAAACGCCAGATTCATTTGCCATGAATCAGTTGTGGGATTGATTATTGATTGGGCTGATTGATCTGTGAGTGGTTGCCAATCTTCTAAAATTTATTCTGAAAGATTAAATCATATGGAATGAGTATACACTATTTGTTTTAATCTTTACACCACATTTTATTGCTTTCCATTTTCCTGTTAAGTAGTTAAATGCTGTGAATCCTTTTGGTGGACCCCTTTTTGGGTAGATGAGAAGATTTTTATACTACTTTCAGGTAGAGTTGAAATGTTTATTATTGCATTTTCTTATCTAGGATTAGTCTAACCCAACATATTTCCATGATATGATGATAGAATTTTGTTGAATGGTTATACTACATCTTAAGATCAAGATAGAATGCTTTTTGATTTGAGCTTTATCCCTGTTGATTTCATATTCATATCCATATCAGCAACAATATGTAATTTCTTATTGCCTTTTGGGGGAATCATTTTAATCTTCCCAATCTACACACTGCCATGAAAGTATCCAATGATCTTCTCCACAACTACAAAGCACATGTAGCATTTTCAAGATTCTCAGCTAGGTCCTGCTCTAGAGCCTAGGTTGAAACAGTTGGTGTCTATATTTCTTCTTGCTTATTTATGTTTTATCAGTTACATTAGACAAGGTTTGTTATGCTCTCTTGAGGTTATGTACGGATGTATGCAATTGATTTTTTTAATGGTCAGAGCCACAGATTCTTAGTAGAATCAGAGATGGTTTGAAATTTGTTCTCTTGCAGGTTGTTGGTTTTTTTTTTCAGCTTCCCCATCTAAGATACATGTCTTGCTTGCTTAACTTTGTCCTATGCAAATAATAATATCTGGTCCCACTTTACCTTCAAGGGAGATTTGCCGCCACCTGACGAGATGAAATATTGTTGGATAAATATAAAATCTTAACTATTACTTAACATAACAGACAATTATAAGAGGAGAACCTTGTTATCTTTGGTGGCCAAAATAAGAAGGAATGTAAAAGGATCATTTCCAACCAATATATTTTATTTAAATAGGTTTAAAAGCTATTAAATAGGCTTTTATGTTTTATTAAAAGATATAAGCTGACAAAATTCCCAAAGTCTCTTTTTTAATGGTGGTCAGAACAAGAGTTACCACACCCTCATTTTTTGCTAATCATATTAGTGATGGGATGGGATGAGAATTTCATTGAAGAATAAGCCTTTTTAAACATTGGGTAGCATATATCTGATATAACCTGAGAGTAAAGTATAACTTATTTTTAAAGTAGCAAAATAAATGGTTGGGGACCTTAATTCCCTATGTCCTACCTTTTTCAGTACTTGTATTATGTTAACAGCTACTATCCTTCTCTCTCTCTCTCTCTGTCTCTCTCTCTGCCTGTGTGTATGTATGTGTTTGTGTCTCTCTGTCTCTGCCTCTCTCTGTGTGTGTGTCCATCTCTGTCTCTCTCTTTTGCTCTCTCTCTCTCACTCTCTGACTGTCTCTCTCCGACTGTATCTCTCTGTGTGTCCATCTCTCTGTCTCTATCTTTCTCTGTGTGTGTGTGTGTGTGTGTGTGTGTGTTTGTCTCTCTCTCTCTCTCCATCTCTCTGTCTCTCTCTCTCTCCATTTATATGCCCCCCTTTTCACTTACATAATAAGGGAAATCACAATGAGCTCTGATGTCATTGTATTAATAAGCTTTAAAAACCTGTCTCCATATACGCAGGGATGAATATGTGTAGTCTATGAATAGCATTAAAATTGCAATAAAAAGGATTAAAAGGTGCTTCTCTTACTCTCATTTAGATGTATCACTTTCTTAGATATGTTTCATTCAATGACAGCAGTGGAAGAACTATTTCTTTTGACCAAAATGGAGAGTTAGTAGGAGGGTTTGATATCATCAACTGGATCACATTCTCAAATCAGTCTTTTCTTAAAATCAAAATTGGAAAGCTAGACCCACAAGCACCCTTAGACCAAAGATTGACTATTTCCGAAAAGGACATTGTCTGGCCAACCCAGTTCGGAAAGGTAGGATCCAAATTGTTTCAATATCTCTTTATTTTCTTATTTAAAATTCAGTGAGCTTCAATGCTCAACTTAGAAAATTGAATATTTTTAATAAACGAAACTATCATAGTTTCTATATCTGTCAATGATAATTGTTTTGCCAAATATTATTCTGATTTTTTTTACCTTGCTCCTTCAATTGAACAATATTTCATGCAAGTAATTTTGTCACTGACTAGCAGAAGAACTCTGATGGCAACAATGATTGTATTGTGAAGCTGTCAACTTTTATTTGCCTACCAAGGTAGAACACAAATGGATCTCTCTTCTCTTTGCTTACTGTTGTCTCTCATTCAGCAATTTAGCAAACTCCCCAAAAATAATTTGAGCTATATTTCTTTCCAATAATAGCATAAGTTATGGAAAATTCACCAAGATTATCTACAAACTCTTTCAATATGATTGAGGATTGTAGAAGATTAATTCATTAATGGAATAATTCTTCTCCCTAAGATGTATTTTTCTAGTGTCCTCATTCTCAGTGACACAGGAAGGAAGGTGGGTTTTTCTTTATCAATTTCCAGTCTCTCTGCAAAAATGTAGATTAAATCCACAGAGGACAATGAGAAGTATTAAGTCTGCTTATTATAGTCTGTTCCTTTAGACAAAAAATGGGAATATTTTTCAAGTTAGTAAAAGGTATGCCTGAGCTTTTTCTGATTTTTGCATATTTAATCCAATGCTTCTTCTGTTTGTGGATAGGAGCAACCCATTTCTTTGTGTAATAAGAAATGCCATCCAGGTTATAGACAAAGCCCAAAAGAAGGAGAGCCCTTTTGTTGCTATAATTGTACTCCATGTTCAGAAGGGAAGATTTCCAACCAGACAGGTAAAAGGCCTTACCAGAATATGGGTTTATATTTCAACATTTGGATATTACAATCTATCTTTAGGATAGCATATAAAGACCTCCTTCCATTTATTTAAAAAAATAGAAATTGACATCCTTTCCTATAACTATCATTATTTGGATAGCTCCCAAACACAACAGAGTATTTATAGTCATCCAAATTGTGATCTTTAGGAAGTGTCCCCAAAATATGTGACTATGAGTGAAAAATTAGACAAAATTAGACCCATATTGCTTCCTGGTGACATCTGGTTGTAAATAAAGGTTCACCTTTCTTTAATACTGTCTCAGAAATTAGCAACAAACTGGAAATGAAGTTTCAGTCTTCAAAATCTCCCTTTTGTATCATTTAATCTCTGGAATTGTTGAATTTATCACTTGAATGCCCTATTTAAAAGAAATGCACTCTGATTGGTACTACTTGTATTCTTCGGCATTCATGGGTGCTTGATATGATTTGAATTAAACTTCTACCACTTTTAAATTGTGAATCTAATTTCAATTATCCACACATAAAATCGCACAGATTACCAAAAAATGGCATGAAAAGGGAGCAACAATGGTGTATTGGAAGTTCCAAAATAATACCATTTGCCTGCAAGCAACAACTGATGGAATTATAAAACAGAAAAGAATGAAGAAGATAAAGTGCCCTGGGATTTTACAATTCAAACAGGCAAGATCTTGCCACATAACACTTCAGATTTAACAACCGTTAGTAAAAACATACAAAGAAGTCTGAATAGTGGACATGGCAATACTTGGAGGCAGCAGAAGAGAAAGACCTGGAGAATATAACACAATGACCTGCAAATAGAAATAGAACTTGTGTAGCAAAAGAAAATTTATTACTAATAGTTATAGATGCCTTGGGTGCAATCCCAAAACACCTGGAGCATCACTTGAAGACTATAGACATTGACAAAATCCCCATTGGTCAATTGCAAAAGGCAGCTTCTACTCAAAATAGCTTACATCCTGCAAACATCCACATTTGCCTCAACCCAGGGCTTTGGTAAGGACTTGATAGGTAGACAAAATGCTAAATCCAGTCTGAACATCTGGCTGACTATGCGATGATAGATGATGATGATGATGATGATGATGATGATGATGATGATGATGATGATGATGATGACAAAAAGTCTGGATAGTGGACAGGGCAGTACCTGGAGACAGAAGAATTTAAAAAGAAAGAACTGAAACAAAATACAAAGATGTACAAATAGAAATAGAATAACAGTAGTAAAGGCAAGCAAGGATACTATCAATAGTAACATGTGCCTTTGGTACAATTGCAAAACAACTGAATCACCACTTGGATACCATTACCATTGACACATTCACCATTAGTCAATTGCAAAAGGAGGCTTTACCAGCAACACCTTCCATCTTGTGACATTATCTGTAAGACCATCAAATATCTTACATCTGCCTATTGCAGGTTTTAAGAAGGACTTGATAGATAAAAAATGCCAAATATAGTCTAAATATCTGGCTGACTGGTGATTACTAATAACAGCAATAATAGCAGCAGCAGCAAAAACAATAATAATAACAACTACAACAACCCCCAGTAAGACACTACCTTCATGTGGTTGTGGGGCTTGTGTGCTCTGAGGAAGATGAGAGCTATGGCAGAGGTTCAACCATCATCAGAGGAGTCAGACAAAGAGAGCCTCTCCCATAAAAATATATATGGTGAAATGTAAATTTCAGAAAGCCATACTGGCTGGGATGCCACTGGATTAACAAGGACCATGCTAGATATTGGAGTTCCTTGGATATCTGGTGAAAATGGGACTCAGGACTGTTTGCTCAGCAACCAGGACCAGCAGCTGCAGAACTACTGGAAGAAAAGGTGTTTACCCATAACAAATATACAGTGATTGAAAACAAAAAAATAAGAGCAAGCCCAACAAAAGAGGATATTTGAAATGAATGCACATGTTCTAGAAAGAACAACACCCAGAATCAGAAATAAAAGAACAGAGGCTAGCAGATCAATATTATGTCAATTCATAATACTAAATAAAGTATTCAAAGAAACTTGGAAGAACTGCCAAAGTTCACCCAGAGCAAAGAAACCTAGAGCCTTGCCAGAAGTAATTCAGAATATAGAGGCAAACCAGGGAAAATTGTAGTAGAAGAATCCAACAGAGACATACAATTGTTTTCATTTAGAAACTAGGCACCCACTCCTCTCTCACAAAAAGATTACAAAACCCCATAACAAAAGAAGTAAAAGAACTGAAACAAAGAATAACTGAGCATCTAGAACAGCACAAAAACAACAGAATAAGGCTGCCTGCATTGAAGCTTTTTTCTAAAGAAACAGCTAGCACAAGCAAATACTACAATATCAAGCATAAGCACCAAGTCATCGAATGAAACAAATCAAATAATGTACAGCACAGCTGCAGTTGTAACTGAATACCTGGGATACAAAATCAACAGAGAAGAAAAAAAATCTAAAACAGTGCACCACAAAATAAAACATGGGATTGGAAAATAAGATTAACAAATTGAGATCATATACAAGCAAGTTCAAATAGATGAAAGAAAAGAATCTGAAGTACAAGACCAAAGAATACCTAATCAAGAATCACTTAGAATACCTAATCACTTAGAAACAAAAAAGTTCAAGGAAGCATTGAAAATAATAAAGCAGCAAATAACACCAATAGCCAAAAAGATTAGCAGATACTGAAGCTTAAATTGCAAATTATAGGCAGAACCTCCAATTTCAATCCAATCAAAAATTCTATCAATCCATCAATGGAGAACCTCCAGTGAATCAGTCATTACCTGATAAGGAAGAAACAGTGCAGTTCTGCGCACAGATAATGGGTTAACCCAAACAAATACAACAAGAATGCAGCTTGGTTAAAAGGCCATAAAAAGTGATCACATGACGTTAGGACATAGCAACTGTCACAAATATGAAACAGTTGCTAAGCCTCTGAATTTTGATCACCTGGCCACGGGGATGATGCAATGGTCATAGGTGTGAAAAAGAGTCATAAGTCACTTTTTTCAGGGTCGGTGCAACTTCAAACAGTCACTAAATGAACTAAATGTAAGTCAAGGACTATCGGTATCTGTCATAATGTATTAAAACAAAGAAGAGAGAAAAATGGATATGCAATTCAAAGAGCTTTTTTGTATTCTTAATGGGGAGAATATACAGACATGTCAGAATAATCATGATTTAACTTACACTTTTGCTTTTCAGATATGGGCGATTGCTTTCCAGTGTCCAGATGATCATTACCCAAATAAAGATCGTGAGTCATGCCTTCCTAAACCCATCAGTTACCTATCTTATGAAGGCAATTTGGGGGCCACAGTGGCCACAGTGGCCCTTGTGCTCTCCTTCACCACAATCTGCATCCTAGGAATTTTCCTGAAGTACCACAACACTCCCATTGTTAAAGCCAACAATCGCAACCTCTCCTACATCCTCCTCATCTCCCTTCTCCTCTCCTTCCTTTGTTCCCTACTTTTCATTGGCCGACCCATGAAGGTAACCTGTCTCCTTCAACAAATTGCCTTTCGCATCATCTTCTCAGTGGCGGTTTCTTGTATGTTGGCCAAAACAATCACAGTGGTTCTTGCATTTATGGTCACCAAGCCAGGATCAAAGATGAGGATGTGGGTTGGAAAATGATTAGCCCTTTCTGTTGTTTTCTCCTGTTCTCTTGTACAAACACTTCTTTGTGTTGTCTGGCTTTCCACCTCTCCCCTTCCCAAACATTGACATGAATTCTCTCTAGGACTGAAATCATTCTGGAATGTAATGAGGGCACTGTTTTGATGCTTTGTTGCATGTTGAGCTTCATGGGTCTTTTGGCTATTGTCAGTTTTGTTGTAGCTTTTCATGGCCAGGAAATTACCAGATACTTTTCAGGAAACCAGATCCATTACTTTCAGCATGCTGATCTTTTGCAGTGTCTGGTTGTCCTTCATCCCTGCCTACATGAGTACCTAAAACCAAATATATGGTGGCCGTGGAGATCTTTGCCATCTTGGCCTCCAGTGGGGGGGGACTATTGGTTTGTATCTTTTTCCCAAAATGCTATATCATCGTGTTGAGGCCTGATTTTAATAGAAAAGAGCATCTGATAAAAAGAATCCATTAAATGGCATCCTTCATGATTATTTTCTTTTTTCACAAAACATGCTAATATTTTCCATAACACCTTGAATACAAATTTAAATTGTAATTGAAGGCAGTTAAAAATATGATAAACATATTAATTCTATTTGCATTTCAGAGATCCTAGGATTATGTATCTTCTGTCTGTTAATCAATAC